>NC_072732.1:62736192-62866280 GCF_026930045.1 Uloborus diversus | reverse complement strand
TAAAAAAAAAAAAAAAAAAAGCTTTGAAGAGCACCCCTTTCCCAGGTTACAAACTTATTTGTACCAACTTGCACAGATATAGGTGCTAAGTGGTTCCTGAGCGTTGCAAAACGGCAGTTTTATGCGTTTGAAAAGTCGATTTCAAATTTTTCGCTGAAAAAGAAACCCTAATATCTGCTGTTTCAATTAATTGAGAAAATTGGAACAAGCTTTATTTGATGCAGAAATAAAATCTCTTTCGAACGATATCGATTGTTAAAGGGATGTGGGAAATCTTTCATCCCTTTAAAAAGCAAT
Source organism: Uloborus diversus (assembly GCF_026930045.1). Classification (NCBI taxonomy): domain Eukaryota; kingdom Metazoa; phylum Arthropoda; class Arachnida; order Araneae; family Uloboridae; genus Uloborus; species Uloborus diversus. The sequence continues at coordinate 62,865,983 of NC_072732.1, read as the reverse complement.
TACGTGAAATTTCAACTTAAAAAAACAATTACGAAAAAACTAATTTGAAATTTAAAGTATAAAAGACTAGGTGCAAACCTCGGGGCTCGAAGTAATTTTGTACTGCGTTTTTAAAGCTACAAGTTTGAAAATTTAAGTGGAGTGCCTCTACTCCCCCCCCCAAAAAAAAACTCTTGTCAACATTATTAAAAAAATCGTCTTAAATTTGGTTTTCAGGGTTTCAATTTCGAGAAAACTCCGGGAGAGTTTCCGAAAACTGTTTCTCTTAACGTTACAAAGGTAGGCTACAATTGCGATTTTAGAGCTTCAGTTTTAAAAAACTGGTTTTCTCCCAATTCTAGATAGTGTTTTTTAAGACTTTAATTTCGAAAATTTTCCTGGGGAGAGCCATATAAGATCTCTTCTTTTCCTAACGTCACCACAGATAGTCTAAAACTGTATTTTTAGAACTACAATTTTGAAAACAAAGGAGAGCCCTCCTTAACTCAACGTTAGACTATCTACAATTGCACTTTTAAAGTTTCAATACTGAAAAATTACCAGAAAGGGGCCACCAAACCTTTTATCCCTTTAACATCACCCGAGATCGTCTAAAACTGTGGTTTTAAAACTACGATTTCGAAAATTTCCCGGGGAGAAACCCCCGGTCTTCCTACCTAAACGACAAAAAAAAAAAAAAATTTGAATTTTGACATCTTGAATTCAAATTATGTTTTTCGCAATCACGAGTGTGTGTATGTAGGTTTGTGTGTTTGTGTGTGGGGGTATGTGTTTGTGTGTAGGCGTTATGTGTATGTGTGTGTAGGCATGTGTGTTTGTGTCTGTGTGCTGGCATAAGTGTGTGGGTAGTTGTGTGTATGAATGTGTGTGGGGGGGGGATGTGTATATGTGTGTAGGCATATGTTTGTGTCTGTGTGCAGGCATGAATGTGTGGGTAGTTGTGTGTATGTGTGTGTATGTGTGGGTGTCTGTATGTATGCGTGTGTGTTTGTGTTTGTGTATGTGTGTGTAGGTGTAGGTGTGTGTATGTGTTTGTGTGTGTGCGTGCTATGTGTAGTTGTGTAGGTTTGCGCGTGTGTGTAGGACATGGATGCATCCTGGAGACGGTTTTCGCTCCAGGAATTTCGAAAATTCGCTATAGGAGCAGCATCGTGAGGAGCCCGTCGACGGTGATGGTGCGGAGGGTGGTGGTGGGAAAAATCAAAAGACGCCAAAAATAGTCAAGTGAGATCAATAAGCAATCGTGATTGCTCAAAAATTCATATTGTATAGATTTATATTGTATAATTCTAGTAATCTAATTACTCCATCCCAAGCCAGAAAGTTGAATCCCCTCTCCCTGTAATTATTCATACGTTTGAAGGAAAAAAAAAAAAGGCGTAGTAGGGTAAGTATTCAGGGGTACCCAAAACTTGTTTACTCAAGCTCCACGTTGTAAAATTTGGGAAAGCAAGGCGGGTCAACAATCCAACAGTCAGAGCCGTGTCCAAGGGGAGGGTTTTAGGGGTTAAACCCCTCCCATTGGAGAAAATATTATAAGCAAAAAGAAGAAAATGCATAGTTGACTTTTTATAACTTTAATGCAAAAGTTTGTATGAAGAGTGCTTTAAAAAAAAATAATTCTCTCTGAAGTTTTCTGCAATTTAAGACTGTTTGAGTTTTACCAACTGGAATAACATTTTGGAAAAACTATGGGGGAAAATTGCTGAATGATTTATCAACAAAAAGCATCAACTGCTTAATACTGATCAAGGAGGTTATGATGAATTCGGTATATGTTCGAGCTATGAATATGCATTGACTGTGTTTGGAAATGTAATTTGCTTCTACAATAAGCTTTTTCTTGTTTGGTTTATTAAGCATTATTTCAGAATATGAAACCTAATATACATGATACACAGTAAAAGAATCTGTGGGCGGTTTTTAATGCTAATTACCCCTCCCTTTATGAAAACCTGGACACGGACCTGCCAACAGTACTCAATGGTATTTGTTAGCGCGACCCCCCCCCCCCCCCATGAATTTGACTGGAAATTAAACACTTTAAAAACTGTTATCTTTAACCCAATTCAAAAGCGAGAAAATGGGGGGGGGGGTGCGCTTTTGAGCTTGGAGGGGGGGGGGAATGGGCACCCCTGCATCTTCATTTTTGAATTTTCTTATAAATCATTTCGGGGAGGTTCCAAACACCGTGGACTCTCCCCTCCACTATGCCACTGGTTTAGACTTTAGACTGGTAGGGACGTTTTCCTATATGAAAATATAATAATACTATCTTATAAAATTGTTTTTAAACATTTTTCGATTAAGGCTTGGTTTATTTAATTCTGAAAAAAAAAGGTAAAAAAGAAGTAGCAGCACAACCACATTAAAAAGTTGCTATTTATTTATTTTTTCTGTCTTTTTAATAACACGATATTTTAGCTTTTGCAATATGGCATTATCACAAGTGAAGAGCATCATCATTTAACATATCATGGCGATCTGTTTTGGATAGCGCGACAACATTTGGCAGTATCGTGTGTGTTTTAGTGTAATAGTTATTGAATTTTGTTGTGTGTGCTGGCATAAAATCTCTTGTGTTTTTATCGCGGAATCTACTGTTTGTTTTCCACGACTATCAAAAAATGGATTATCCGGTGAATATAGGATCTATTTAACGTATTGCTTATCAAATAATAATCCATAATAATAAATATCAGGTAAGTTTTCTTTTAGGGAAATCATTAACAGCTGTGTTATTTGGGTTCGAAAACCTCAAACTTTGTTATTTATTTTATTTGTTTCTTTTTAACAACTATTATGAGTGAAAAATGCTGAAATTTAAGTAAAATAATGTATCTGCCGGTATCGGAAATTTGTTTACGAATGTGAATTGCTTATACCTACGAATTTTTTAATGCGTGTGTCAACTACAAAATAGTTTAACTGATAATAAAATAAAATTTAGCAATCCCAGCAATTTCTTTTCAGCATACAGATACGGTAACACAGTGATTCTATGATGACTTGATATTCAAAAGCTCACAGAAGTATTTTTATGACATATATTGTGTTCGATATTTTTGGAGCTATGTATGCATGCACGCATGCATGAAAACTTAAAAAATGACTGAAACAAAAATCTTAATTTTTTGTATTCATAATTTAAAGATAATAAAATACTTGAGAACAAACAGTTCAGTTTTAAATCTGTTCTTTGCAAATCAGTTTGAACAAAAAAAAAAAAAAAAAAACTGATTTGTATGTGTACCATGCTGAATCCATTATTTCAATTGTATGTTTAAATGTTAATGTCCTTTGTAAGCCATAAATTTTGTCCTTCCCTTTTGAAGTTCAACTTCAATTTTCATATTTTTTGCATTTTGCTTAGACAGTACTCGGCAAACTTTTTTACAGCTTTATTTTTCTTAACTTTTAATATTTGATAGGAGAGTCATTCACACCTAATTGTCGTGCTACCTTCAGCGTATTTTTTAGTTGTTCAAGGGGGGGGGGGGGTGCACATCGAAAACCTTTAGCTTTTTTTAACTGTCAGAAGCTTCCTCTTTTTATTTTTCTTCAAACTTTTGATGGAAAAGTGCTCTTAAGTGTCATTATATATTTTATCAACTTTTGCATTTAGAATGAAAAAAAATATGGTAAATGCGGAGTAGTTATTTGTATACACAAACAAAGCTATGTTCAGACTAGTACGGTGTGGGAACTTCCGCTGTCAATGATGCTAAAGGGATGAAGGTCCATTTGCGAAAAAAATATTGTTAGTAGACACTTACAAAGCCAATACTTTCACACCGCGATTCCCTTCTGAAAATTTTCGTGTTGCGGGCGAGGAATTCGCATTAGGTCTAAAATTATTTATTGGTGAAAAAATAGCGTTGTATAACCATTTCCCATAAGTGGAATCCCGCTGTGGCGGGAGTCGACTGTATTTTCCCAAAACACATGTTCGCAGTAATCTGCAATTTGTGCAATAAAAATTAGTAGCACACAATTTGTCTTTCCTAAAATCATACTGCAAACTAGACAACAGACTATTAGTTTGTAAGAGATTCATGATCTTGATTTTGATCAAAGTTTCGAGAATTTTACAAATCACTGAAGCGAGACTCACAGACGGTCTATAATTCTCGTAAAATAGAAATTTAGGTCGAAATCTGATATATATATATATATATATAATAATAATATATATATATATATATATATATATACACATATTTGTGATTACATTTCCTTATTCGTAGAAAGGAAGTAAAGTGAAATGAATCTATGATCCTTTAAATCCCTGACAATCTTATCAATTTATTTCTGTTTGATTTTTTGGGGAGGGGGGGGGGGGCAACAGCATCGGCCATCGGCAATTTGGAGGAAAACAATCGGTCATCGGCCATCTTTGAACAATTGGCCAACAATCGGCATCAACCCATCAGCCAAAAAATGCCATCTGTCGAGCCCTAGTAACTGGCCATAATCATTTCCCTATCTGTGTACTTCTTTTCTCACTTTCGGATTCTGTATCAATTAAAAGTTCATTTCAAGGTGTCATGGACACGCAGGTACACACTATACCTTTATATATTCCACTAACCTCATCTTTTCACATTAAATATAAACCCCTCTCTTTTTCCTTCTGAAAATCTACGCACTTCTTTCTTTCATCCTCATGAGAATAAATTGATGCACACCCTCTTTTCATTCTTATCCAAAGGGGGTTATCTTTTTTATAGTTTTTAAATTTAAATTATGAACTCATAAAATAAAAAATTACTAGTGTTTCTAAAATGTAATAAACTTTTGTTTTAGTCCTCCCTCCCCTCACCCCGAGAACATAGTGATTCACATTGTCGACGTTTGATTTAACAGAATTATTTTCATTTTGGTTTTTATTCCATTTATCACGCAGCTTTATAATTATAATCATTCTACATTTTTAATGTATTGTATTGTACTTTTTATTGTGTTTTGTAACATTCAAATTCTAATTGTGACAGGTAACGGGAGTCTCCAAGGTGTATGTATATTAGGGTGGAGTAAAAGTATAGGCAAAAAATTTTTTTTCCGAAATTCTACTTCTAATAGCGCGGAAAAGTTGTGGTTTGATTCCATAAAGAAAGGACAAAAATATTTTTGCTCCACCTTTCCATCTTGAGGGTCCGCTTTGACCTTGAAGTTTACAAAAGTTACACTTTTTTCCTAAAATTCCACTTTTAATGCAAATAATTTTTATTTTAGATGCTTAATTTTTGGTGGAGGGAAAGAATTGTGACTGGGTATCATAAAGAATAGGGAAAAATTATTTTAATTTTACTTTTTAATTCTGTGGGTTGCTTTGACCTTGCATTTCAAAAACTTGCTTTTGTTTCGTAATGAATTAATCTGTACTTAATTTAATAAGTTAAAAAATTGTATTTGATACTATAAACTTAGAATTCGTATATTTATGTCCTAGATTTCATTTTAAATATATGCTTTTACTTTTTTTTCTTGAAAAATATTACTTTTTTAACTACGGTTTTTATAAGTAATTTCTCTTTTCCGTAAATCAACTGTAACTGTCATGAAAGAATTCCAGTATCACTATATGAGGGAAAACACTTTTATCTTGCCTATTTATTTACTTCAAGGGAGGCCCTTGAAAGCCTTTACTTTTAGTCGCTGCGTATAGGGGTATTTCGCCTCCCTCTCATTCTTAGCTTGAGGAATGAATTCCTCCAAAGCCATGTGGCACCTGTTTCGCATGTCATCTGAGAAAAAATAAGCAATCACATTGCTTAGCTGAGATTATGCCTTGCGTACATAGTCCGAACATTTGTTTTTCTCGAATGAGTGTATGTGAGCAGTTGAGTGTCGATTTGTTAGTCGAGTTGTAAGCATAATTGCCGCTAGTAGCAAAATTAAAACGAGAACTAAATTAAAGTGTCCTGTGTTTGGAATACCCAAAGAGTTGAGTAGAGAACTAAATTAAAGTGTCCTGTGTTTGGAATACCCAAAGAGTTGAGTAGAGAACTAAATTAAAGTGTCCTGTGTTTGGAATACCCAAAGAGTTGAGTAAGCTAGTTTTACCCACGTATGAAGACATGATGAAATACTATTTGCATGTTAGGAACCATTTAAAGACGGATGAAATAACGAAAGAACCCACGGTAGCTGAAGTCTCAGAGGCAGTAGCTTTACAAAACGAAGAACTGTGGAGGAAATCTTCAATACCTATAGTTACTCACACTCGTGTTCTTCAACTCATTCGTTCATACAATCCCAAGTACAAAGAATTATTAAGATCTATACAAAAACAGAAAAATGAACGTCATCTGGTCAAAATAAAAGCATTCGTTGAGGATGCAAAAAAAAAAAATTGTTTGATATCTCATCTTGTAAATGTAAATTTTCCTCTTGTAGTTGTGAAAAGTCTCACAAAGTTCCTGTGGAAGAACAGGCGTTTCTTCATGACCAGAGAACTGTTAGAAAAATGATCATGAGCACTGTTGACTTAACTGCAACAAAAAGACTTCGACGGAAGGCAGAGAGAAAATCAAAAGACAATACTCGCCCTTCTAAAGTTGCAAAACAAACTGAAAGTGAAACACCTATGATTTTAGAATTTAGGACCCAGGGTTTTTTGGGATTTTTTAAATAAAACCCAAAAAACCCAACTAAAGTTGGGTTTTTTAAAAAAAATGTGGGTTTTTTGTTTTTTTTAGGGAAAATGTGGGGTACTTGTAGCATATTGTAGCTTAAGTATATGGACAAAGCAAAAAAATTGTCTTAGGGTAAAAAAAACTGGAAAATTCAGTGTTTTCTAAAGAAAAGTAAAAAAAGACGACAAAATCCGAGAATGGTGAAGTTTCAGATTTTTTAGTTTGCATGATTACCAACAGTTAAGGCAAAGTTACTTCTCTAGTGATGAAATCTATTGTTCGTTTGTAATTACTACATTTTTTGCATTTTACTTTATTGTATTTCATTTTGTTATGCAAAACTACTGTAGAATCTCAAGTAGTTTAAATAATCCCTTTTTACTGAATTCCAACTTAATCAAGATATTTCTTTGAATTTTATGTTGTCTGTTTTTCTATTTCTGTGTACAGAGTAAGAAATATTAATTTTTTTGTAAGATAATGAAAATACTGTACATCCTATTCTGTTTTCTGCCCGACCGTTTGTGAAACCTGTTAATTTCTAAAAAACATACTTTGTTTATTCGAGATTTGTGACTTGTTGGTTTCCAGAAAATAATTCACATGAAAGCCTTTTCACTAGAATAGTTTCCTCTGTACAATCTACAAATATTAAGAAAATCGAACGTGACTGGACTTAGTTAAGATAATTTGAGTTATTTATTGACCAGTTAAAGAAAAAAGTCAAATATATTTATTTAAAATCTTTGAAGTAGTTTTTAAATGCTGTTAATAGTTAGGAAATACTATTAAAGCTCAAAATTCATTTTATATGTCTATTGGCTGTGGTGAAGAACAAATAAAAAAGGAGTTTATATTGTGAAAGTTTTTAAATTAATTAATCTTTTAAAAAACTTCTCGGAAAATTTAAAAAACCCAAAAGTGGGCTAAATGGGGTTTTTTCAAAAAAACCCATTGGGTCCAATCCGGCCAACCCTGCAGCAAAATCATTCGAGAGAAATGGAAGAAAGGGAGAAAGGTACTGGTAAAAGAGAGACGGAAATTTCGAGAAGTCTTTGTTCTTTGTATTTCGATAGCAGAAAGGATAAAATGTTACACCTTCAAGCTTAGATGGCAAAAAATACCGTAAAACAGTAGTTGAAGAGCATGTTACTTTGCTTCAAACAAGAACCTGGATCTAAGCACCTTAGCCATGTGACTCCAGTCAGTGGCACAGCGATAAACATCACCAGAAGTATAACTGACTATATAACAAGCAATAACATTTTAGTTGATAATTGTGTAGCTGTTGGATGTGATGGAACCAACGTAAATAGTGGAAGAAAAGGAGGTGTAATACTGCTTCTCAAAGTTCATTTCAAGAAACCGTGGCAATGGTTAGTATGCCAACTTCATTCTAACGAACTTCCCTTACGACATCTTAGAAAACACTTTGATGGTAAAACAGAAGGTCCACGCGCATTCTGTGGAATCATTGGTAAAACATTGGATGGATGTGAATAGTTGCCAGTTGTAACGTTTCAACCGATTTGGTTAGTCTTCCGAATATAAACAGAAATGAGTTGAGCGCTGATCAACAGTACTTATTTGATATTTGTAAAGCTGTAGCTAGTGGTCAGTGCTTTGAAAATTTGTCTAAACGAGAACCTGGGACATTAGTATACTCACGGTGATTAACGACGGCAAATAGAATTTTATGGCTGCACATGACAACTGATAGTCCGCCGCAGAACTTATGCACATTAGCAGAATATGTTATGAAAGTGTATGCACCAATGTGGTTTACCATTAAGATTAACCACTCTTGCAAAGATGGTTCTAAAAACCTCTTTGAAACAATCAAAAAATCACATTATCTCTCTTCTGAATTAAAAGATGTAATCGATCCTGTGATTCAGCCCAATGGTTACTTGGGGAATCCGGAAAACATATTGATAGCGATGATCACAGATGATCAACACTGTGTCAAGGAACTTAGTTTGCGTCGAATTATGAATGCAAGATCTATGACACCGATTGGATTGCGAAAATTTACAATTCCAAAGTTTAATTTTGATGCTGAAGACTACCATGAACTCATCGATTAGCAAAATTGAGAACACACGGAGCCGCCACTTACAAGTGGAATTCTAGATAAGGATTTGAAAGAAATGGTGCTTGATGACGTACCTTCTGAATTGTTTGATTTCCATAACTTCCCATGTCACACACGAGCAGTGGAACGATGCATTAAATTAGTCACAGAAGCATCCTCTACGGTTTGTGGTGTAAGCAAGAGAGAAGGATTAATTAGAGTAAGATTAGAATCCAGAAAACTTATGCCTCAATCGCAATGTAACACTAAGTCTGAATATTGTCAGTCATAAAACTGATCTCCAAACCAACTTTTCCGCCGCACTATGCGTCATTGTTTGTAGTGTGCGGATTATAGTTTGAATTTGAAGCAACAACAATTTGAGAATTCATTTAGCAACTTCTTTAGTTTTGCTGTGTAATTTCTGTGACTGTAAAAAATTGGATTGATAATTTCATACTTTTATGTTCACATTTTTTAAACTATCATATGTAAAAATCACATTTTGGTGCCAAGTCACATTTGTCAAGCAGAGAATCTTTTACGTCAAAAATGTTTTTACTTGTTAGTTTTTTTTATTTTTAGTTTTATATAAATAATAATTGATGCATATTAAAGCTAATCTTTTAAAGGAATAACTTTTAATACATTTTTCTCAGTGTGCTAAGTATTGTAATGTTACTTAATTTTAACTCGATATTGGGTGATTTTAAGGTATATGATATTTAGTATATTTTATTATTTAAATATTTGAGTTTGGTTTGTAATTTACGCAAACGGTCAACTTTGAAGTGCTTTTTCATCATATTGGAAAAATTGTGGCTTTAATGAAATCATTAGAATTTGTATCAGTTTTGATGCAATAATGGTCAATTTCAAGGTCCGAGTTGACCCTCAAAATATTTTTTGTTATAAAAATGCTTTTGCATGACAAAATATCTATACAGGAGGAAACTTTTCAGCACTATTGCTTAGCTTTAATCAAATTTTGATTTTTTATGAAACTATTACAACTTTTGTCAATTTAGATGAAATAATGATCAATTTCAAGACGCGAGCGGACCCTCAAGATATTATTTGTCATAAAACTGTTTTTGCATGATGAAATATCTATACAAAAGGCAACTTTTCCGCGCTATTGCTTGACTTTTAAAAAATTTTGATTTTTGAGGAAATTTTTATAATTTTTGTCAGTTTTGATGCAATAATGGTCAATTTCAAAGCAAAAGCGGACCCTCAAGATATTTTTTGTTTTAAAAATGCTTTTGCATGACTAAATATCTGTACAAAACACAACTTTTCCGCACTATTACTTAACTTTTTTCCAATTTTAATTTTTTCACTCCACCCTAATGTATATGCATAACAACACCAAAGACCGTCTACAGCAGTGGTTCCCAACCTTTTTTGGTCCATCGCCCCTTTCGGAAGTTAAATCACACCTATCGCCCCCCCCCCCACGTTATTCCCTTAAAAACACAAACTAGATGGTGCTAATTTTAGTGAAGATTAACGTTACTGAACGCTTAATTTTAGTTTAAAGCTTCAAAAAGTGCATGACAAGCAATAATTAGCTTTAAAACTGAATTTTTTTATTCTTAACCCCTTCTCCCCCCCCCCCAAAAAAAGAAAAACTTAATTTGAAGTGCTTTAATTAACCAACGTCATTTACATACTTAGCAAAAATAAGAACATTTTTCAGTAACATGCTTTTTTTTAAAAATTGAAATCCGAAAAAAATTAAAAATTTTAACTGTTAAGATTTGTTTTTTTTTAAAACTTTTTTAATGGCTGCCTTGTGCTTGATGGAACTCCGTTAAAGCTTTGATGTTTGGCTTTATATTAGTGAGATTTAATCAGAGGTCTGAGGCAGATGTTCAATTGCTTCGTGAGAAGCTACACTACAGAGCTAAATCCTCTTTCAACTAAATATGTTGAAGGGAATGAGATGAGGAGCTGTTCAACTTTTTTCCAAAGTTGTGGGTAAGTACCCAGAAGCTTCACCCAGGCAAGTTCGTAACCGTATTGCTTGAAAGTAATTTTTGATTCACAATCAAATTTCAAATCCATAAACTCTGTCTGCCAAGAGTTTTCCAGTTCATCCACATCTTCAAAACTAAATGGGTATAAAATCCAGTCAGGAATTTGTAAGTTGATCAAATCTGCAAACCTTGATTCCATGTTCTTTTTTAACTGATCAAGGTGATCAATAAAAATTAAAATTTTTTCTTCAGGAAGTTCATCATCCACGATTAAACTTTTTTTTGGGTCGGAAACAGGATAAATTCTTTACGGACAATATTTGCCTTGTGGATTTCGAATTTGGCAATGAATGCTGAAATTATGCTTTTGGCCTTGATGAGGTTCCTTTTGTTTCCTTGAAGCTTAACGTTGACTTCGTTAATTTTTTCAAAAATATCTGTGAGATACGCAAAATCCAATTTGCACTGTTTCGAATTCTCACTTAGAGCAGGATCATGCAAGTCGAGAAACTCAGCTACAGAGTCGAATAATTCAAAGAAACGGCGCAAACAGATTCCTTTGGAAAGCCATCGCACAGACGTATGTAAAAGCAAGCGTTCAAATTTTTTATCATTTTCATGGCAAAGTTGTCAAAATAGGCGATCATTGAGAAAATTAGATTTGATCTTGTTAATACCAGTAATGACTAATTGTAAGGTTTCATGTAAAACAGCACTCAATTTTTTTTGCAGCGAAGTGTTGACGATAAATGACGCAATGGATGGTAATCACTTCTTGCACCTCTTTTTTAAGGTGTGCAAGAAATCCAATATGACGACCCGCTATGACAGGGGCACCATCTGCTGCGCAAGCACTTACATTTGTCAATGGAATTTCTTTTTCTTCAAAATAATCCTTCACCACTTTAAAAATCGATGATCCCTTTGTATCAGTAATCAAAGTTCTGGCGAACAACATTTCCTCAGTTATCTCTTTCAGCTCATTAATAAACCTCCCGTAAGCTAATAAAATAGCATAGCTCTGTTATCTGTCACAGTTGATTAATCAATCTGTAGTGCAAATTTACTTTGTTTCAAAACATTTATGAGTTTGCACTCAACGTCAGCAGTCATTTCATCTATTCTCCTGGAAACTGTGTTGTTACTCAGGGGGAGAGATTTTAATTTTTTACTGGAGCCCTCACGAAGCAAAATGTCAACTATTTTTTTGTCAGCCGGTAGAATAAGAGATTCGCCAATCGTATGAAGCTTACCACATATTGCTATCAAAAGAGACACTTCGTAAGAAGCAAGAAGCCCTTTGTCAAGATCTGTTGCTTGTCTTCTAAGTAATTCGCCCACTTTTGGCCGTTTATCCATTTTTTAAATTTTTTTTTGAGGTCTTGAGAATAACTAAGAGGTTTATTTACTTTGTCACCATGTACTCTTGACAAATGCTCTTTCATTCGCGAGGGCTTCATTGCTTCTTTGCTAGAAAATGTTTTATCGCACAAAAGACAATGTGGAAACTGTACATTTTGCGGTGATGTGAGAAAACCAAATTTTAAATACTCTGCTGAATACTGCTGGCACTTTTTCGAATTCATATCGAACTTCCACACTACGAAACATACACAATTAAACAGAAATTCACTAATTTAAATCAAACAATAGAAACTACGTAAGGAGGTTTATGCGCTGATTGCAAGATTCTGAATGACAACTGATAAGTAAATGCAAAAATCCATTCCTACACATATCCATCCACTTTTCAGGCGTTAAATATATGCTGGCGCCAACAGTCAGACAGTGCTTACAAGATTTTTTTTCTTCCGTGTGAAAATGGCAATAAAATAAAAGATATTATTTTTCGCTTTTGGGACTTTTTTTTTATCCGATCAGATTTGAATGAGCTGTAAATCATACATGCCTTATTTTCTGGGAACAACTTTCTTTGATTTGACGTGCCATATGCTTGTTTCGGTATTACACAACAAAGGTATTCTGAAAAATATTTCTGAATTGTGTACCAATTTGTTTTAATAAATGTAGTTTTTGAAAGGTCAAGAATTTCCCATTACCAGGTATCCGAATACCGGTCGCCCCCCTATCGCCCCCCAGAAATTTATCGCCCCTAGAAAAGTTTGATCGCCCCCAGGTTGGGAATCACTGGTCTACAGTGTTGCGTTGATAGGATTTATTTAGTTTCGAAAGTTTACTTTGGAGTTCTCTTTTTATTAACATCACGCAAGATATTTAAAACACCGTTTCCGAATCTACATCATCAAAAAATTTGAAGGAAAGCCCCCCCCCCTCCCTTTTATAGTAAAGCACATCAGAATTTTCGGTTTTAATGCTTCAACTTTGGAAAAAATGTAGGGAGAGCCCCGCCATGACTCCTTCTCCTAAAATCATATGAGGTCAGTTGAAGTTTCGTTTTTGGAACTTAACTTTCGAACAACTTTCTGTGCCCTAGTTTTTATCAAAGAAAGCTTAGAAGACTTCATTTTAAGCAAATTCTTGGTGGATGCTGCTTGAATCTCTCCTTTCACTAAAATTGCTCAATCACTAACATCGCTCCAAATCCACGTTTTCAGAGCTAAGATTTTGAAAATTTCCTGGACGCCATCTTCCTAATTGAGAATAATATAAAAACCCAATTTTGGAGTTTCACTTCCACAAAATTGGCAGAGGAGGGCCTTCGAACTTCCTCTCTCCCTACATCACCAGAGATCATCTAATATTGCGTAAGACTACAATTTAAAAAAAAATTCCAGGGGAGAAACCCCGGTTCCCTCTTATTTCTGATCTAATCTTAAACTTACAATTAGGTTTATATTGCTAATATTTAATGTAATGACTCCATAAGCAAGAAAATAAATCTCTCTTTCTCTCTGTGTATTGCTGCATGTGTTTGACAAAATTAAGGGGTCAACCCGCCTCCCTAATAACCTTTCTATTCTAACAAAAGTTAGGTTAGAAGATATTATTACGGAAATAATTAATGAACCTCCAACCATTTAAAAATATTTAAATACATTATTTTACTCCCCCCCCCCCTTTTTTTTTACAAACCAAGATTTAGTTTATCTTGTATCAATTGTTCACCATTAAAACACAGAAAAGATCCGTTCCGTTATTTTTTTTTTTTAAAGTATGAAATTTTTACTAATGATTTCTTCATATTTAAGGGATATCGTTTCCGAATCGTTTGGAAAAACTAGTATTAGGAGATTTGGGGCCGCGATATCCAGGGCCGATTTCTTGAACCAATCTGCCACTGGGTATGATATATGTGCATGCCAGAGTCCATCGTTCAGCATAATTTGGGACTTAATTCGTCAAATTGAGAATTTTGTCAATCCCAAAAATATAAATTTAGGATGCCCATTCGGGATGTCTAAATGATGTGTTTTAAATTAATATAGGTGTGTTCATTTATTGTAATGAAACATATTTTTCTTGATGTCTTCTTCAGGACTGAATTAAGTGTGACATTTCTTTTCAGTGTCCGTTTTCCACGAGATCGCACTTGACTCCGCCTTCGTCATGTGGTATCCTATGATTATATTCTTAAATTTAAAAACAGCAGTTTTTTTAATTTAAAAATAACAAAAGTAACTGCAAAAAAAGGAGAAAAATTAATTTGAATTTTGACATCTTGAATTCAAATTATGTTTTTCGCAATCACGAGTATGTGTGTATGTAGGCATATGTGTTTGTGTCTGCGTGCAGGCATGAATGTGTTTGGGTATATGTGTGTGTGTATGTATTCGTGTGTGTGTGTAGGATTTGGATGCAACCTTGAGACGGTTTTCGCCTGAAGAGCAGCATTAGGAGGAGCTGGTCAACGGTGGTGTTGCAGAGGAAGGCGAGGAAAAAATCAAGAGACATTATTCAACGGTCAGATGAAAACAATAAGCAATGTGATTGCGCATCAAGAAAAACAAGTGATGTAAAGGACACTAATACTTTTCTGCACATTCGAATACGCTTAAAATTTAAGGTTGTATGGTAATCATTTACAAGCACAGAGATGTGTTTGCCGATAACTCCCGCACTAAATTAAGCTCTGCATTCAAGGGAGCGGGGTGAAGTGCCATCTCGTCGTGAATGTACATTATACAATAATATTGATGCAATATTATTTTCTAAAAATAAGATATTGTTCATCTGTTCAAGTTATTTCTAACATTTTAATTACAATACTTTGATTTTTTAGGTGGAATCTGTAGAGGATTGTTCTTATTTATGCTTGCTTTAATGCAGTATATTCTGTTTTGCATGAATCGTTTGTAACGCCTCAACCATGGCGTTCAACGAGGTAAGATTTCTTGGTTTTTAAACAGAATTTTTTTCGTTAATTGTGTGTTCACTTTTTAAGCATTTGTCTTCTGACAGCAATTTAAATTTTGTTTGTTTCTTTTAATTCTCAAATTTTTTCATAATCAAGAAAAGCTAATAAAATGTACAGTACAGCCTTTTTTAGCTGGATTAACTGGGATCCAAAAGCAATCCGCAGAATCAAAAATCAGGGTATTATGAGTAAATGAGTATGCAAAACAAATCCGTAAATAAGCAGGCTTACCGTTGATTATGATAAAAAAATCCATGTTTTACAATAAAATTACATTGAATTCGTTACATTAAAAAATTATAAAAAAATAGCTTTATCTTAGCAAAGAGTTAGTCCTCTGTCTTCTGTTTTTAATAGTATGCATTTTAATGAAGCAGTCACTCATATATTCAGTAGTGGATTTTCGTACAAGCTACCAGTTTAATATCTTGATGGTTGAATGATGATTTGAATAGTTTGGATAATCTTGTGTTTTGAATAAAGAAAGCTGTATGCTAACTTCTTTAATAGGTTTGAAAATTTAGCACATGTTTCTGTTAAAAAGAAAAATATTGTAGATTACATGTATATTTTTAAAGATTTAACATTTCTTATTCTTTCAAAAAAAAAAAAAAAAAAAAAAAAAAAACCTTGTACAGTAAATTTTAATTCTTAAAAAATCAGTTGTATCAATTTGTAACAACCATTTTTTTCGGAATAAAATTGAAAAAAAATGGAAATTTTGCATCTCTTATCAAGTAGCTATGAATTGTCCTAATGGGCAGGATGTTACTCTCGTTACCTATTTTCTAAATCCGTGCACTACTTCTTTTAAAGCATTTTAGGCATTTTTTTTCCTGTGAATCATTTTATAGTGAATTCAATGTTGTGTTTGTTAGTGGGTTTGAGGATTGGGGGGGGGGGGGGGGGATCAAAAACTAACTACCAAATGCTGATGTGAGCAAGTGACACTGCGTTATCTTTTCTCCCTTTTTGTTTTTATTCTCTGTCAATTAATGTCAATGATTTGTTGAAACAAAAGCAATTTTTATTTTGATCGATCTTAATTTGGAAAAAGAATGTAGCTTTAAAAACATTTTTGATTGCCTATTTTTCCCCTGATATTTTTGTTGTTCAATATCTCCTTATGAAGTCTGAAAATGCAGAATTTTCTATAATTTTTTCAAAAACTTTGGTAAGGGAGAAAACCCCTGATTCTCTAAAATTGGGATATTTTATATCCCTTTTAAGGGAGTCCCCGCATCATTCTTCCAATAGCCTTCCTCAGGGGCAGCATTTCAACATTTCATTTGGGGGGGTCGAGTTCCTTAAAAATGAGTTACCTCAATGTGGAGCAAAACACATATTGACTTGCGGAATTTCATCATAAGATGAGCTTAATATTAATGAAAATTGGGGTTTAAGGACAATTTAAACTTGAACGACAAAAATTTTTAGCTATTTCACTATAAGTAATCATTCTAAAATATCTTGATGCTACAGATTTTACCTTTTAGTAAAGTTTTAATGCATGATTTTTGGAATTTGGAAGAACATAAAATCCTGTTACTAATCCATCAATACCCAGTGTCGTGCTTTTTTTCCAGTATAGCTAATGGGGAAGCTTTTTTTTCCCCCATTGTTCTTTGAAAATAATTCTCTAATTTTGTAAGATACGAAAATGATCTTTCTTTACTAGCCGAGCTGAATGGAGTAGTTAAAAAATAATTGAAGTGACAAAGTTATGTAAGAAAACCTTTCACATTATGCTCTTCAAAATCACCCAAGCAAAAATTTTTAACATCAAATCATGTGTTACTTTCATTTGAAATTGAATCTTATTTTATACAAAATATATTAAATCAATGTTATGACTTAACATCGTCATATGGATTGATATCACATCTTCTACAACCTACATTCTTTCATTTTTTTTTTTTTTTTGAAAAGTCGCACTCTTGGTTGAAGTATACATCCGTATGAAAATTTATTAACAGTTTTAGCTGTAAATTGAACTAAAGCTTGAACAGTCCAAAAATTAAAGTTAGCGGGTTGAAGATGTTTTGATAGAGCAAAGCATTGTTCAAAAACTCTCTACAATACACACAAAGTAAATAAAAATTTAAAGAAAGTCCTGCATGTTGATGGGCATCATCAGCGTTTTCACCATTGAAAGAGTTATTTTCCAATAATTCTTCCAGGCGTCAAATCACTACTTTGAAATTTTAAGAAGGGTATTCATGATTTTAACTCTTGAATCTTGAAGCCCATCTTGTGTCACTCCGAGATTTCATAATTAAATAGCCCTAGCAGAAAAGATATTTGTTGTTGATGTGCGATTTTTTTAAAAAAAATTTTAAAGCGTTATTTTTAAGAAGTTTCTATGAAAGCATATTATGCATTGAGTAGTTGAAATGTGGTTTCTAGCAGAAGAAAGCGATGAACACATATTAAATACACATATATTTTAAAACCATGAGAGTAACTATGAATGCGAAATAGCAAGAAATTTTTTTTGTGAAAAATCATGCAGCCACACCACTGCACAGGACTCTCATATTGAATGCGCCACCGTAATTCTAAGCGCACAAGTATGAAATATTTAGCCTATATGAGAAGGGTACTTCTTTAGTTAAAATAAAACATGATTCTCCATTAATGTTTTCTGTTTTGAAAAGGTCGGCATTCGGTAAATACTTCAAGAACTCCAGGGCCCGATCAAGACAAACTGGTGCCCAGGTCCTGAGTAAAAATTGGTGCCCCCCCCCATGAGAAAATCAGCACAATTTCAAAATCAATATTTTATACTAGAAACCTAATACACTAGAAATCTACTCATTACTACAGAAACCTGGGATTTGAATACCAAACACTTGATAGTCACCATGCTAATCATAGTTAAAATTGCCTTACCTTAAGGTGAAAATGAATTAAAAAACAATTTAAAACTGCAAAAATAGCAACAAAAAAAAAAAAAAAAAAAAAAAAAACTAATTCTGACATTAAGCTTTAAAAAGGCTTCTTTCTGACTTTAACAGATGCAAATGTGTCGAGCACATCATCGAAATCTGATTTTGATGTCACAATTTTCAATGGTCAATAAGAAAAACGCCTGTAAATTATCCTGAGAAACGCAGCTTCTCAAACGATTTTTGATTCTTTTCAAAGCTGAAAAGAAACGTTCACTTTAACAGAAAAAAAAGGAAGTAAGTAAGTTAATTTAGACTATTTTAGTGCCCCTAAATTTGTGGTGCCCAGGTCCGCGGACCCGCCGGACCGTGCGTTAATCAGGCCCTGATAGAACTCCCAAACCATTATTCAAATAGCCGAAAACACTTGAGCTATTGTCTGGAAATGTATCAAGTTTCACCAATTTGTTTTCTGAGAATCAGCGAGGATTTTTCTAATGAACGTTGGTTTGCGATAAACATAAATTGAATATATCCATTTTAAACCTTCTGGTCAAAAAGTTTAGGGGTTCGACTGCCCCCTCTCGCACCCCTATTTGCCACCCCTAGCCTTCCTCCTCCAAGATCAATAAAAAATAGGCAATGGGAGCTTAATGGGCTTTAAAATTGGCCTCTTTTGCCAGCGATATAAAATTTGTCCAGAATACAAAAGCACCGCCAAAACTGAAATAGCTTAAGGCCCTGAAAAGTCTACCTCCAGAATCTTGAAATCTCAAACGAGACACGCAATTCTCGGCGATGTATGTGTTTCAATGTTAATATGTTTCCAAAACATACGTTTATGGAGGAAATCGCAGTGGATGAAGATCGATTGCGGAAAACAAGGAAATGGGGAACCAAAAACGCTAGAGAAACCAGAATCTTTTCAGATTTAGACTATGAAATTTCTGCAGAAAATATGCAGAAACTGCCGATTTTCTGCAAATTCTACAGATATCTTTAAGTTCAAGTAAATCTAAAGTTCCTGCAGATGATTCATCGAATTCTCCATTTTTCGCGAGCTTTACGCCGAATTATCGTAATTTCCGAGAATTTTAAATTTCCGTCTAACTTAAAGAATTCTGCAAAATTCTTATCTTGAATTGAAGGAATTTTGTAGAAGATCTGCAGTTTCTAGAATTTCTGCAGAAAATTTCAATTTTCCTCTCACATTTGAACAGAATTATTCTGCAGCTCAGGCATCTGTTCTGCGACGTACGTCGCAATATTAGCAGTATTCTGCTTTGGGGCTCAGAACTTAACGCTTTCTTTTTATGTCATTAGTAAAGGTATTTTCAACTTTCGTTTTTTGAACTTCCATTTCAGTAAAGTTCCGGGGAGAGTTTCCGAACCTGATTTCCATAACATCTTCAAAAATTTCCTACACCTAGTTTTATAACTGTAATTTGAAAAATATTGCGGAGGAGAGTACCCCATCCCTAACGTCATCAAAGCTGGTCTACTACTTCGTTTTTTTTTAACCGACTTCAAAAAGGAGGCGGTTATCAGTTCATACCGTATGTATGTTTTTTTTTTTTTTGTTTGTCCACTCACAGCGTCTCACCTAGCGAACCGATTTTGATGATTCTTCTTTTAATGGATAGGGGATGACTCAACTTAGGTCCCATTACTTTGTTTGACCATATTTGTTCTTTAAAAAAAAATTATGGTCAAAAAAAACAGTGAATTTCATGCAATTTCCCTATTAAATGATTACATTTAAAGCCCATTGTTTAAAAAATTTGATTCCGTACATCAATAATATTAATAGTAATTGTGGTGATAATTTTGAATGAAGGCATCTCTGAAGCAAGCATCAAGTTTCTTCAGTTTCATTGCTCTATAGTGGGGGGTAAACCTAACGTGGAAGCGAGGTTTAGGCAGTGATTAGGATATGCTTAGCCTTTACAATGCTACTAGGTTAGGTTTGCTTCAACTATAGTAGTATTTTTTATCGTTATCATGTATGCTAATAACAGATGATTTGGGCTAAGTAAGGAGGATTGCATAAAAAGGAACTATGGCTGTGAAATGTAAATTAGTTAGGGAAAACGTAATATTTAAATGGTTATAATTAAATTAACACACAAATGAATTTCAGGGAGGAACAAAGATAAATTTTTAGTTTCAATCGCTTAAAGTTTAATGCATGTTTTAAGTTGTTGTTTTTTTTATAGTATGCAGCATTTTTATAAAATAATAATAATAATAATAATAATAATAAGGTAAAGTTTCGTTATGGTAACTTCTTAATGTTTCAGAAATACATTTACACTAAAAAGAATAAAATAAAAAAAATTTGAAAAAAAAAAAAAAAAAAAAAGAACCGACTTTAAAATTGCTCTAAAAGGTGAAAAATAATTTTATTCTTTAAACACCATCGATAATACTTTTAAACATAATTTTTGAAGTTGGCGCAAAAACGATCGATAAAATCATTTACAGTCATAACTCAACTACAACTATAAATTTAACCAGGTCCAGTTTCTTCACTACCACATGCATTACGCATTGATAACATTATATTTGAGTAACGATATAAATGTTTCGTTCCTAACTCTGGATGATTTTTTGATAAAAATATGAACGAAGCATGGTTACAATGGATTTTACTTTTTGTTTTTGCGCCAACTTCAAAAATTATGTTTAAAAGTATTATCGATGGTGTTTAAAGAATAAAATATTTTTTCACTTTTTAGAGCAATTTTGAAGTCGGTTCTATTTTTTTTTCAGAATTTTTTTATTGGATTTCAATTTTAAAAAATTTCCAGGAGGGAGACCCCCCTCCCCTGCCCCCCTAACTCTAATATCGTTAAAGATCGTCTAAAACTACGTTTTTGGAACGTTAATATCGGAAATCTTCGGAGGGTGAATCCCTCTATCTTTACTCAAGGCGGGGGCGATCGCCCACATCGCCTCTAGTCCGTGCCCGCGCTTGGTATACTTTTAGAAACATTACTTCATGAGTGACATATCACGATGAGAAAAGATGAACTTGAATCTTGAATTCTACATCTTCGCGTGCAGCTTGACCCTTTCGGGCAGTACATACCATTGCCTCGAAACAAGTAATCTGCTTGTTCGTACAAAGTTCGGATCTTCGTTGGCCAGAGATGAATTCCCCGATTGTATTCAATCCAAGAAAAGAATAGAACAGTTTTATTCCCTTCTCATCCTTTCTCTTCCCTCACTATTATTTCGCATGGAACAAAGAAATTGGGTCGTACGCCTGCTTCGGTACTCTATCCGGTCGAATACGGAAGTCCGAAGTCCACTCTTTCATTTTTCTCTCCTCCCTATTTTTTCTCTCTCCAGATTTGCTGTTATCGTTAAAATGTAATAAATAAATAGAGGTATTCGATTTTACTGAAGTCGGCTATTGTGGCCCTGGCTTAGAGAGGGTTTTTATGCGTTAGGCTGCTATAAGCTGGCGTAACCGTTAACTTTTTTCTCCTTCTTTTTTGAGGTAATATTGCGTAAAAACGTAAATGTGTTAAAATCAATCAGTTGTTTATTTTACCTTTCACTTGAATGCTTAATAAGTTGGTTCTTGTTTCACTCGCTTTTATTTTACTCTGTGCGGCCATTTTTATTTCCTTATTATTTATTTTTATTTATTTGCTTTTGTGTGTGTGTGTGTGTTAAAATCGATAGAAAAGACATTGGGGGTTTGTTCTAAAAGATGGCTTACTCAGAAAATGATTCCTTTTTTTCACTAACGGATGCCTATTCCTCGAAGGGGCAAACTGGCCCGCCGCCGGCGGCCCATCTTCCCGTGGGCCGATGCGCCCTCCCGCTTATGCATCATTGAAGCCTGAATACCTATTTTTTTGTGCAACTTTTTTTTTCGTTCACAAACCTGTGTGACTCCGCTTCCCCCCCCCCCTTTTCTTTAAACTCGCAAACCCGAGTATTGTCCGTTTTTTACAAGAAGGCACTTGACTCCTCCCTCGTCACGTGGTATCCGATGATGCTAGTTCGCTGTTTTCGGCAGAAGGTATATTCGATTATAGCATTTTGTTGTAAAAGCAGCTGTTTTTAAAGTGTAAGAATAACTAAAATGACAACAGACAAGTGAAGCAAGTAATGTAAAAGGGCGCTAAGACTTTTTCACACATTAAAATACACGTCCAAGTTAAATCTGTTTGGTTGGCTCCTTTGGAAGCGCATGGATTGCGTACCGATCACCCCCGCGTAAAATGGAACTCTGCGTTCGAGGGGACGTGGCGAAGTGTCTTCTCGTAAAAAACGGACAATACCATCGTTTTTTTTTTTTTGCACCTTATTTTTGTATTTTTTTCGCACTTTATTTTTCTATTTTTGCACCTTTTTTTTTGTGCCCTTTGGAGGCCAAGGTTGGCGCCCTCTCAAGGGACCCAGCCCTCCTCTGCCTCCTCGTCTTTCTCACAAAGTGAAATCCCGTTACAACGAATACCGGTATCAACGAAATATCCGTTTGAACGTATATTTTCATTTGATTGTCAAAACGTGGCTTGAATTCCATTACAAGAAAATTCCCGTTACAACGAACAAAGTTTGCGGTCCCTTGTTTGCTGTAATGGGATTTCTCTGTATCTATACCTGCACAGCACTTCCTGATGATTCTTGGGATTTAGTTTGTCACAGTGACAAAAATGATGCGTTTCAACAAAATCAATGGCAAGCAAACACGCTCTCGTCTTGTTAATAACAGCAATTAAACCAAATTTTAAAGCTCTCAAATAAAGCACCTAGAGTCGACACCACATAACTTAACTTCCATGTGTAGTGATTTAGGGTAGCACAATGCTGACTAAGTTATGCTATCAGATTTCCACTTTTGAGTTTACGAAATTGGTTAGCAGCACTGTACACAGCTACTTGAATAATCCTATAATTCTGAAGTTATTGGAAAGTATTCTTGGAATCCTGATTTGAAGTTGTTGAAATCTCCAATTCCCCATACTGCAATATTTTATGCATGATCATGTTAAATGAAATAGAGAGTTTTCAAATATTTCGAAATTTTATTTTTCTGTCTCAAAGTTGCGCTACTTTCATAAAAGTGGCTAATTTTACGTCACATTTCTCACATGGTTCAAAGTTACCCAAAGTGGCAGCTTTGAAGAAGGTTAATAAATGCTTTTATAATTATTGGTTTTTAATTTTCAAAAAAGCTGTACAACGCTTTGAGATTTTCTCTTCAGTTTTGTACCAATATATACAATGGGCTCGTTTCCAAAATTTTAAAAGTATTTTTTTTTCTGAAAGAGCATGCTTAAAAAAATTGGATCTGACCATTTTTTAAATAATTTGTTTTTGTTTAATATTAAAAAAAAAAAAACTTTAATAGGTGCGCTTATATTGTTTACGCTTCTGCCGATGACATCACAAATGATGAAAGGCCATTCACAGAGCAAAATATTTAATTCGCATCTTTACTCACGTGTATTGGCAATGATATGGTTGATAGTAAGCGTAGAGCGCAATATTTAATTCGCTTCTTGATTATCATAACGTGGAAACGCAGTAGAAAGATGCGCCAAAGTGCAACATTGTGACTTCATAAAGACCACTACATGTTTGAAAAATCGGACATTTAAAAAAAATTAATTAAAAAATAGCTGTTGGGAAAATGAAAGTATTTTCTGGGTCCATGCTTTTTTTTTGCTCATTCTATCAATTTCAGTGACTAAAAGTAGTACTTTTGACTGAAGGAAGCAACCCCATTACGTCAAAATATTGTAACGGATTCGGTGCGACTTCCACTTTCTTGTAATGAAAACACAGTTCTTGATAAAAACACAGGAAATTTATTTACACTATGTACAGGAAAGATCGTCAACAACTGCTAAATTATTCATCAGCAATTAAGCAATTATCACACAACACCGTAAACTCAACGTTTACACACGTATTTACTTCCAAATACGAAAACAACACAGCGAAATGCCTCGCTATAAACAGAGCTAATACACACTCAGCACAAATTCTCAATCGAAACTCCACTGTTTATCCATCGCTAACGGCTTTTATAAACATCGAGGAATTTTCCACAACATTCTTACCTCTTCTCGAAATTTTTAGACCGTTATCAAATTTTATCAATGAAAAGAAAAGAAAATAAGGGGTCGTATACTTTAGCCATATGAAAAGGGGTTGTATATTCATTACGGGAAACTATTTACAGGTTACGTTACTACAATAATTACTATTTACAGGATTTGTAACAATATTAATGCGAGTTAAAAGTCGATAAATTGTAGATAAAAATCACCCCTAATGAATGTCATACCTATTAAATAATGTGCATTGACTAAAAAATTATTGGTACTTAAAGGTTATAGCGACCCATCATATGCAGCTCTCCAACATTCAAAATTTAACTCCAAATTAACTAGGAATGACCACCAGGGCCCCCCTCCCCGTATAAAACTTATTTACTTACTCCGAGCCGAGCCCGTAGTTTCCGATTAGGCTGGCATGGTCTCTCGTAGGCCCTGTGTGTGCTAAAATAATCTTTACAAAATAAATTTGGGGGGGAATTTTATTTTTTCCTAATGAAGCAACATATTAAAATATGCAACCAAGATGGAAATTAAAGCTTTTTTTTTTTCCTTTTTCAAAAAAAATCTTTTGATGCGTGAATTGAAGCTAAGGAAGTTCGGTATTTTTTTTCTGAACGTGAGTAAAATGGTAACCTTTTTTTTTAAAAAAAAAAAAAAAACTTCTTTAATCGGTTAATGACATATTTGATCAGTTTACTTTTTTTTATCAACTGTGATTGATAAAGAGAAGTTTACTCTGTGCACGCTTTCAATTTTGAGGTAGCAATATTTAGTGTGAGCCTAGCTGTTTTTTTTTAAAGCAGCCCCAAACTGAAACATTGTATTCAAACCTGCTACAGGTAAAAGCTAGAAAAGAATTCGGATGCACATGCAGGGTTCAACTCTCCTATAAAGGAACAGAACCTGTTTCGATTTTCCCCTCTGGCGGTGAAAAAAAATATGTTGTAGAGAAAAAGATTCGTTTGTTAAATGATTAAAAAATACTATTTTATTCCTCTTCTTATTTCTGTTTCTTGTTGTTAAATGCGCGTAATTTACTGCTGCAAGAATGCTAAAAGGGCCTTGTAAATAATGATTGCTGATTAGGGTGGAGCTTATTTTTCAACTATGAAAATTTTCACCTCTTACCCTCTCATTTTGATCCTTTGTATGAAAAAAAAATTCAGGCCAAATATTAGCACATTTAAAAATTATTTAGAGGTAGCTCAACAACTGTGAAATTTTTAACATTACGGGATCTTTTTTTTTTCTTCGAAAAGCAAGGATTGCTTACTTTTTCATTATGTGTATTTGTTTTCAGTATTTTTTTCAGTCAGTTTTGAAAGCAAAATGACTGCAAAAGCCACAAGACCTCAAAGTGACTTGTATCTTCTTTGTGGGTCAGTTCAAGAATTAAAAGATGGAAAATTGCCATCCTTGCGTATGGCTCTGGGACATTTTTTGCATCATTATCTTGAATTGAAGAAAACCGTAAGACAAGCTTCAACTCTGACCATCACAGAAATTGCCAAGTTTTGACAAAAAGCTAGAAATCCTATGCGAGACAACCAAAATTGTCAAATGAAGCTTGAAAAGTTGTATAAAGAATGGCAGATTTTGAAAAAAAATAAAGCTCGATGTTCATCAACACAGCAAGCTAAGGAATCAACTTTTCTCTCTAAACTAGAAGATCTTTTTGATGTTGCTCATGCTGATGTTTTAACAGGTAAAGCAGTCTTACAAGAAGTCAAAGACTTTTTAAAAGCACAAAGGAAGAAAGGTAGGTGTGAATCAATGTTAGGAGTTGATAAAAAGCTAGATATTAAAGAGAAAAAAGTTCTTGAACAAGAAGCAAATGCCCGAATACAACAACAGAAAATTAAAGAATTCAAAGATTCTATAGTGGAACTTGAATCATCTACTGATACTGAACTGATAGCAAATTAAGCTCAACGGAAGAAGGTAAGAAAATAGATATCATAGAACAAGCATCAAAAAGACAGAAAAGGAAGCGAGGGAGAAAAACTATAGTTACTCCCCAACTTGCTGCAGCTTTGGACAGAACAAAAGTGTCAGACCGAAAGGCTTTCTATATCATAGCAGAAACTGCAACAGGCTTAGGCTTCAATATCGATGAATTTTCTTTAAATAAGGACTCAATTTGCCGTCAAAGAAGGAAGGAAAGAGCTCAGAAATATGCAGACATCAAGGCTAAGTTTCAACCTAACGTCCCTCTAGTTATCCATTGGGACAGCAAATTAATTCCTGATTTCGTTGCAAAAGATAAAGTGTATCGCCTGCCTGTACTAGTAACTGGGAAAGGAATTCACCAGCTACTTGCAGTTCCCAAGCTTCCATCTGGGACAGGTGAGGCAAAGGCTACAGCAGCATTTAAAGCTATTGAAAGCTGGGGAACATCAAACAACATACATGCTATGTGTTTTGACACAACCAGTTCAAATACTAGCAGTAACTCGGGTGCATGTGTTCTTTTTGCATGCAGGCACCATGTGTTGGAACTGATTATAGGTTCAGTGTTTCAAGTGTGCATGGGAGCCACATCTTCTCCTGAAATTCCATTATTCAAACGTTTCAAGAAATTTTGGAGCTTCATTGACACTGACCAGTACAAAACTGGAATTTCAATTGACATAGTTGATAAACTGATAAAGGATATAAAAGATACAATTGCTTATGCAAAAAAATACATGGAAGAGTCTCATAACCAACTAAGAGGTGATTATAAAGAATTAGTTGAACTTGTGCTTATTTTCCTTGGAACTGCCCCTGTTAGAGGTGTTAAATTTACGTCGCCTGGAGCCATGCATCACGCCCGTTGGATGTCGAAATGTATTTATAGTCTCAAAATCTGAATGTTTAGATCACAATTCAAGCTTACAACTAAAGAAGAGAAGGGATTAACAGCTGTATGCATTTTCATTGCACGTGTATACATGAAAGCATCGACATCAGCACCAGAAGCTGCAAGTGCTCCATATAATGACCTGTTACTAATGAAGTCTTTGATTGAATATTCGGCTATTCATACAAATATCTGAAAGCAGCTGCAAATAAGTTTTCCAACCATTTATGGTATTTAACAGAGGAACTAGTTTCGTTGGCTTTTCTTGATAGTCATGTCAGTGCATCTACCAAGATAAAAATGGTCAGTGCTATGATAAAACCAGCTAAAGAAAACTCTAAACAGAGGAAGATTGATCTTCAAACATTTGAGAACAAAAATTTGGATGATTTTGTAACAGCAAAGTCTGTCACTGTTCCAGGCATTAAACCTGCCCGTAGATTATCTTTCAGTTGATCCAGCATCGTGGGAAACAAGAGATGACTACAAAGAAGCCAAAAAAATTATTCAAGCTTTAAATGTAATGAATGATCATGCTGAACGTGGAGTGGCACTCATTCAGGAGTTCAGTGGACTGATAACATATGATGAAACGCAGTTGCAGTTTCTGCTGCAAGTCATCGAGAAACACCGCAGAATATACCCTGACAGCAGGAAAGTGACTTTATCTGGGACTGTTTCAAAACAATAACTTGTTTCCAGAACAATGCCAGGTGCATTTTATAACCCAGAAACCACCTTCTTTCATGTCTCAATTGATTTACAAGTGCTATATAAATAAATGTGTAACTATCACTTTTTGTCGAAATTTTCTCTATGTAACAAACTTCATGTTCATTGAGCTACCTCTAAATATCAAAATTTTTCATTCAAATTTCATATTTAGTGATTTTTCATCAAAAGGAACAAATTAAGAGGGTAAGACCTACAAAAATTAAAACTTTATTTTTTCAGTGCAAATAAGCTCCACCCTATTGCTGATGAGCTGTTTATAATTTAAACTCCCATGTACCGATGTTTTGGCTGCCGATAGGCTCGTTATAATGAAAACCACGAAGACAAAGAAGCCCCTCTCCAACCCCCCCCCCCAAAAAAAAATCGTTACATAGAAATTCCGAATTTTAATCATTGCAAATATATCAAGATTTTGATGACAGCAAATGTGTTTAAGAGATTCGAATTTAGATTTAAAAAAAAAATAATATCTGTATAGTACATTTTATTTTATTTCTAAATACTTGTATCGGCAATTTATGTGAATAAATCTGTAACCTTAAAACTTCTAAAAATGTGTCTGTTATTCTCCTGAAAACGGATCTGACGTCGAGAAGAATAAGTCTTTGTTCTTTATTTTGACATTTACTTCTTCTCTCCAAATTCATGCATTTTGTTGCCGGGGAGGGGGGGGGGAACGAAACGCAGGTGTCGGAGCGATTAAAACTAGATTCTTGAAAACTTCAAAGTGTTTTTGCATTTTGTCCATGACAAAACGACCAAGATTTAGGAACATGTTTAGGAGTGTGATTGTAGCGTGTTGACTTCCCGTGGAACAAATGAGAAAATGCAGTCTTTTTCACAGACATTTAATGCTCAACATATTTACAGCTATTTTTACAATAATTTATATCACAAAAGATATTTAAAACTCCACAAGGACCTGTCGGCCTGGCCCTATTGAGACTTCGCTCTCTTCTCTTTTCCTGACCCCTCAGTTTCTCTTTTTAAGGGAATAGTTTCGTGAAAGAGTCCCGAAAATGTTTACCAGGGCCGACGAGAGGCCATATCAGGCTAGTCAAAAAACTAGGGGCCCAAATCGGAAATGGAGTAGCATAATTTTTATATAGGGGAGCCAGGTGGCCAAGGGCGGTGACAAGGGGTCCGCCTCGGTTCTCGGCGGCCCTTGTGTTCACAAAAAGTCCGACAGCGTTGACAACCTCGCAAACTAATGCTCTGTCCGCTGTCTGGGATTTTAAACCGTGATGACATTGGCTTGAAGTTATGTCCCTTATCCTATTATGTCACAGGACATCACCAAACACAAAGCGGAGAATTTTGATGGGCATAACAAATGTCCAGATCTCAATAGATTTTGACCATCTTTTGAAAACCACATGGCTGACTATTCCCAGAAAAGGGGGGCTAAGAGACCAGAGGCGCCCCGGGCTAGAATTTTTGGGACAGAGGAAATTTTCAATTTGTCTAATGAAACTTCAATATTTTTTCTGGATGACAAAATTACAGCAGTGCATCATTATAATTTTCTACTGCAAATTTGCATTGCTTACACTAAATTTGCCGAGTCGCCAGGTAAAATTTGCCTCATAAGTACATTTTTGGAGGTCACACAGACCTCCCGTGACCTTTGTACGAAGCAAGTAGACATATGAGGTAGTGAGAAGCAAAGGGATGCAAGTGGCAAAATTAAAAATTTGGAGATAACCAGTAGGTGAACCTCTCCTCTGTCTTGGGCCAAGAGATTGTACTAGTAGGTCTGGAGATTGTCTGGTAGGTGCTGCTGTATAGCATGATTTAGAAAAAATTTCAATAAAAGCTTACCTAGGATCTGATCTTTAAACGCGTTTTACTCGAAACTTATCTAGGCCACTTGCTTCTCGCTGCCTTTTACATCTGGTTTCAATTTGGCCATTGTTGGTGATATTTAGAGTGTAAACTATTGAATTAACATTAAAATTACCAATAGTGGGAAAATGACATTAAATTGGAGTAAAAGGAAGTCATGTGAGGCACACATCAGCTCGTTATTTATTGCAAAGTGTATTTGCGTCTGGAATAATTTTCTTTTATCCAAAAAACAATTTAAATTTTTCAAGTAAACTGCCTTTAAGAATTCAATCTTTTATGATGATTAAAATTTTACAGAACTTTCCGTGCTTTGAGTAGGCAAGTAACGATCGGGCTACAGGAAATCCTAGGGCGCCGCAAGACACAGGTTCAAGACCACTGATGTAGATAACGCTCCTGCTTAAGCTTTCAATAGCGATCTTGTTCCACGAACTCTTTTTATAAATGGCAATATTTGTCATGATTTTTTTTAATGGTTGCTACAGAGACATTTTTACAACTCTCTTCAAGAATTAAAAATCGTTGAAATGCTTCAAAAATTTAGTCAAGTGTGTTTTTACTCTTTGTATTTTAAATACAAATTTGCCATTGCTGAAAGGGGCCACAGAGGCATTTTTAAAATCTTCCATCTGTTTTATTTGTTTTCAATGCAAAAGGTCAAACACTTTAAAATTCAATGAAGTATGCGTTTCTTCTTTCCCTGCCATCCAGTCCCGTCATTTCGGTTTTTTCCCGGGTGCAGGGGGCGGGAGCAAAGTGAGAAAACACAACGCAAAATGTTTCGCAAAACAACAAAAACCATGCTCATTATGTAAAAATACTAATTTTCAAAGCCAGGAAGTGGTGGTTGCCCCCCCCCCCCCCCCCCCGAACCTACTGCCATCTTCCATTTCATCATTAGGACATTTTCTTTTTAAGGAATTGATCTCTTTACTGATATTTTCTGTCCCCCAAATTTAGTTTCACTGCCTACAAAATGGCTCAAGGACAATATTTAAAATTTCGCTTTCAATAGTATGAACACATTTTTCCCTTTCTGAATTAAAATACGTGGATATCTCTACTTTCCGATCCCTTGTTTTTACGATCGTTCGGAGAAGCATTTTTCGAGTCCCGGCGCACAGTGGAGTATTTGACTGAAAATCCTGGCCAAAACTAGTTTGAAATTTTCACCCTTCTGAAGGCGACATCCTTGTGTGCGTTTGTGCGCTGTACGGCGAAGCTATTCCACTTATAGACATGAAATTTGGTATACAAGTTGTCTGAAATGTCTAATGTTACAATTTGAAACTCGATTTTTAAAATTTGAATTAGAAAATGAAATATTCAATATTTTATCCACGGTTTAGACTTTTGCATGTTTACGACCGTAAAAACGATCCTAGTAAACGTAGAAAAAAATCTAATGCATCACTAGATAGGAAAAATAATTTTCTTCAAGATTATGGTTTGTTTGAAGTTCTAACTTAATTAACCGAATTTCTAAGAATTTACAAAGGGAGGTCACTTTTTCGACTTTTTTCAATTATTCAATCCATGTAAACTAAAATTCTTGCATCCAATATTCTAATAATGTTATGGCTCTGAAACTTTTTAAGGAAATAATATAAACACCTTACCTTCATTTACAGCGAAAACGGTGAAGTTATGTTCTTTCACTGATTTATAATGAATTTTTTTTCAATGAGTTGAAATAAAAATTTTCAATAATTTTCACTCGATCCGAAATGAGTGCCACGGTTGGCTCTTTGCCAATAATGCTTAGACAAGTGATAAGTAAACATGTTCGATGCGAATTGCTGTTTTCCTTTGAAGATATGTAATTAAGTGCACTGTTCGAGGGGGGGGGGAAGAGCAAAAAGCGGTTAAAAAAATCCTAGTATTCTGTACAAAACCCTAATTTGAAACCAAAAAATAATCAATTTTATTCTTTTCGTTTGGTTTCAATTACTAAAACCCTGAGTTAATCATGCACAAAAATAATTAAAGACAAGGGTTTCGGGGTTACAAAGAACCTTTTTTCTATTGGAAAAATAAATAAATTAATAAATGAACTAGGATATTATAACTGTAAAAACACTCGAAAATGGATATTCAAAAGCTCTTTGTTTTTGAATTGTATATATTGTACTCCTACCTTGGGTCGATCCTTAGTTTTACATCGTGTGATGTGTCCCGCTAAAAATTGTACGAACAAATTTGGAACTAAAATTTTATGCAACTTTAATTTCACAATGAGTAGGTAAAATGTCTTAAATATGGATAGCTCGCTAGCGTAGGAACGTTAGGAGACAATTACAATTGTCTCCTAACGCTAGCAAGTGTGGGGGGGGGGGGTATTTCCCCCCTTTTGCTACCTAGAAGGGGGAAAGACCCCCTCCCCCGGCACATTATTTGCAGCAATGAGCTGAAAAAATATAAATATTTATTTATTTTATCGAAAATCTATCTCAATTTTAAGGAAGAGCAAATTTTCTTAGCGAGATCACAAAATAATTTAATTTATTAACTCATTAACGTACATGAGAAAATTAACATAACTGAACGCAAACACATGTTTTAGGGGTGCAGTGAATCTCTTTAGCGATGCATAAAAGTAAGCGTTTTCGAAATTAATTGGATGATTTTCATTCCATAACTTACATCTTTACACATTGATGAAGCGGTTTCTCATAACCATGAAACTCGTGTCTGAAATTTTACTGTTGTTTGTGCGCTCAAATATGTCGATCTTTTCATTCAGTAGTACTTATGATAACTTTTTTGCAAATTTATTAAATCTTTGTAGGTAAATTCAGTTTAAAATCATGACTTGTCACAAAAAGATCGGATTATGCACTTTTTTTTTAAAAAATCATTTAAAAAAAGGGCAGTTGTAGGCGGAAGATTTTTTTGCTGAAATTAGCACTAGAGACTTTGCCAAATACGATGCAACTTTCAAAACAGCCCGACCAAGCCCGACACCCATTTAAAAAGCTTTCTCTAGTTATAAATTAAGGCGAAAAGTCTTTAAAAATCTCACGTACCAAGTTTTCTTTATTTTTTTCACTAAAAGAAAATAAAAATATTTACTTTGACTTATAATTAGCACTAAGCCCTGACATTTCTTTATACCGTAAAATTGGTTTGGTTCAATTCCATTCATTTAGAAAGCCACAAAAAAATCTACATTGAAACGTAATAATTAAGCTGAAACGTAACAAAAAAGCGAAAATTCTTATAGAAATCTCATCTTTCACTGAGGCTATGAGCAACTGTATGTGACTCAAGTTTCCAAAACAGGTGCCGATCGATGCACCAGTTAGTCAACTATCATGGAATAAATTTTCATAAAAATCGGGTAAATTTTTAATTTTGGACTTTTGGCCAGGATTTTCAGTCAAATACTCCACTGTGCGGCGGAACGTCAACTCTTGAGAATTTTCCCAAAACCTGCTGCTACCGCATTGTAACGGAGAAAGCAAGAGTTGAGTGACCCTGCTCGGTTGATAAATATATGAAAGCATTAGCATAACAGCCTTGCTCGGCGTCATTGCTTGTTTTTTGTTTTTCTTCTGCTTCTTCTAGGATTCCGATGGACGCACTTTTCAGCGTTTCCGCCTTTGGGAAATAACATTGAGTATTTCGATGAATGAAATTGCTGACAGACGTGAATGACGTTTTTTGATGTGGGCAATTGTCAGGTGATGTGTGGTTCGGTTTAGACCGCGTAATTATTTTGCCAGTATTATTGTTAAATAAAAATAACTTACGATCATGTGGCCCTATCTGGTTGAATGGGGGTACATTGAGAAATACCAATTTTCTCTTTTTAAATGAAAGTACTTAGTGTTAATTCCAAGGACGGATACAAGGGGGGGAGCGGCCCCTCATTGAGCTTGAGCCGAGGTGCAGGAACTTTCCCTCGGCATGTTTTCGGTACTGAAGTTCCAAAAATGTAATTTTAGACGATCTTAAAAAGCATACTCTCCCTCGGAAGTTTTTTCAGAACTTTAAGTCTTGAAAACTCAATTGTAGTATTTCTCTTAACACTTTAGTGAAGTGAGCGGAAGTTCAAGGGAAAAAAAAAAAAGCAATTATAAGACACTTTTGATGACGATAAGGTGAGGGATGGGGTTCAGTATCTGTCATTTCACTCTTGCGGAATTTTTTAGAACTGGTAGCTCCAAAAAAATACTTAATTTGAGACGATCCTCCATGATATTAGGAGGCCGAAGGTTTGGAATTTATTGAAGGATACGTTCTGAAATCAATCGCCCCTCTTTGAATGCTCTCTGTGTCCACCTTTGGTTAATTCTCTTTTGGAGTTATAGTACATTGAAATTGCATCAGATATTTTTATTTTAGTTTTAGGTTGTGGAACCGAACTGAATCTGTTCAAACTGTTTGTTTGTGCTCATTGCATATGATATAGTGTAAGAGGAAGTTTCTGATGAACTTTCCTTTAAAAACGTTATTAATTTGTAGAAACTTTTTTACTTTTAGCGTAGACTTGTGATAGAACATCTAAGTAACAGATCTACATAGTAATGATGTTAGTACATAATAATGTTGATTCCGGGCTGTTGTGTCGTGGTCTGAGTGTTGTTACTCCAAACGTTTCGGCCGCATCTGAGGCGGTTATCTTCAGTGTTAGCGTGGTCGAAGCTTCCAGGGAAGCGACTTCCTAGCAACTGATGCAGGTATCGAAGTGTTGTCACTATTTGTATGGGAAGAGCTAGCTCCCCCTTCATTCTCGGCCATGGAAGGTTATGCTCAAAAGAACAATGTTAGTTTGATCTTAACTGCTTTTAAATTCTGTATAGATAGATCTCGTTCCCTTACTCTCCTTTACAACAGAAATTAAAAAGAAAACAAGCAATAAAGAAAAGAAGAAAACAGCTGCAGTCCATCAGATGTCGTAGAAATACAGTTATGTGTGGACAGACATGATCTGATACTTTGATCTATTTGTAGTTTTGTGTGAAAAGAATGGAAAAACATTAAAACAACATAGGGAAAACACTATTTTGCTATGATCGTGGGGCAAACTATTTTCCTCCTTCCGAAATTGAAGGTTGGTGCTGGGGTGTATGAATCATAACTTTCCTTATCAGATATTGAATTAATCAAGTACACTTTGTGAATTTATTATCTAAAAAGAAAGACTTGGTCTGAGAAAAGAAGAAAACATATGATGTAAAAATAATTCTCAATTCAATCCCCAGGTGAGGCGTGAAACCAGTAGAGTGTTAATCGTATGTT
Source organism: Uloborus diversus (assembly GCF_026930045.1). NCBI lineage: Eukaryota > Metazoa > Arthropoda > Arachnida > Araneae > Uloboridae > Uloborus > Uloborus diversus. Next base: position 62,831,310 of record NC_072732.1, on the reverse strand, counting down.
TGGGGGCGTGGGAGGTGGGCGGATATACTTCGTCTTGTTTTAAAGGAGAACATTTACCATTTTTTAATACGTTTGCTGTTAAATTGTTATCTGTTTTGTTTTGTTTTATTTTATTTTATTTTTTACATTTTAAAAACTTAAAATAAAAAAAAAGATTAAAAGTGGTTGTGTCGGGTGGTTGTGGGGGGGGGGAGGAGGGGGCTTACCAATCTACAAGTTCATGCCAGTTTATTTTAAGCATGGTCTTGTTTACTTACTACTCATTTGACCATCACCAGTAAGAGAATCCCATATTAAACTAAATAGAATCTGAAAAATATCATTATTTTTTAAGACAAATTTTATTCAAAAATTCATGAGAATATAATCCCATTGAGATCCCAACTTGAAACTTTGCACAAATAAGGATAAAATGTACAGAAATTTTTGCGAATTAAAAAAAAATCATATGCTTTCTGATAAATTTAAATTTTTAAAAATAATTTTAAAAAAAATTAGTCATGCTGCATATTATATTAAACAGCAACTAACGTACTTTAAAATGCTTTTTACCAAATCTTTCTATCTATACTTGGTGTTGAGTTATCCTCCATTTTATGTTCAAACATCCATGAAACAAAAATAGGGTTTTTCTAAGTCTCATAAATAAAAGAGATAAAAATCTAAAAATTTGGACTTTTGATAACCTTGAAAAGTACAATCGATGAGCCAAATTTCAAAGAAATACAAAAATGTGAGTGAAAAAATTTCTCAAATTTTTGATCACTTGACATGGTTGTATTTTATATATACACCTTATACTTTTTTTTAATCATTATTTCATGTTTAGCTTTATACTTCTGCCTCAAAAACATTCTTTTTAAAAAATAAGCGCGTCAGATATCTGGAGATTTTTCAGTATGGTATTGATTGAAGAAGGATAAGATTATCAACATCCGATTACAATAAATTTGCTTGTTGCGCCACGAAAGGAAAGAGTTTATTGACTGCATATTTATGAACGGTCTGTAGAATTATTCTCGCTATTTTGCTGCAGTTAACAAACTTAAAAAAGTTTCCCCTTTTTTTTCCGTTTCTTTCATCATTACGAACTATGGTAATTCTCGTGAGAAAGCAACTACGCTTGTTTCCTGTGCAAAAATATGTAGTAGAAAAAAAAAACAATTAGTTTTCGAAGCGCGAAAACGACTTTCATTTCGTTTCTGTTATAAAATGTATCCGTCCGTGACAAGATCTTTTCTCCCTTTAGTTTCTTCTCATAATTTCTTCCGGAACAAATTATTTTTAGTATGGAAGATGAGTTCTTTCCCTGTTAATGAAATTCTCTCCTTTTGGTATCTGTTTCGAGTGAAAAAGATGCTTCTTCATGCATTACGTTCCATTTCTGGACAACGCTTTCTTTTATGTTGCACGTTTATTTAGTTTAATTTATAGTTTAATTCTTCATTTGATGAATTCTTTTTTACGTTGTTACGTCTCCAAAATAGTTACAAGCAGGGCTGCGGAATCGGAATCGACTTATTTTGGGGTAAAGGAGTCGGAGGTTTAAAATTTCAGGAATCGGAGTCGGTCGTCGTCGCCGTTTTCATTCAAAGCTAAGAGTTTGCAATATTGTAGTTCGGACAATTCGTGTTGCCCATATTTTGACGTCGTTATATTTATCATTATTTAATAAAATATAAGATAATTACAAGTGGATATTTAAATGTTTCCTTCGAAATTGAGCAGAGTTTTTAGAGTGCGACAAAGTTCCTAAAATTGATATTGTTTTCTCAATTTTTAAAAATCTTTGAATTCGCGTGCCACTCTTTATTCTCCACCGTGCAGCGGTTTGGCCATCCCCGATTTAGAGCAATAAACTTAAGGGGACCTTAAAAGTTTAATTAAGTGAAGTAAAAAATTCCGTTATTAGCATTAGCAGAAATTGTTTTGATAGGGAAGTAGTTGCTCACTACCAGTTACGGTCCTGTTATGATTAATCATTTTATCTCCAATTTAATTTCAATGTATCATTACTCTGTTTGATCTTTGGAAAACCACGCACAGTTATTTTCAAAATGAGATGTTAGATGATTGAAAAATACTAAAGAGAGCGAGAAGTAATAAAACTATGCAAAAAATTTGAACGATAATTGGGTCAAACTCCTTTTTGTCAGTTTATAGTTCACCGATGAGTTGAAATTTCCATTTGGTTTAATATACAGGGTGTTCCGTTTTAACCTGCAAGACCTCTATTTATGCAACCGTTAGTCCTAGATGTATACTTCCAATTACAAAAATGTTTAAAATCAGATGTAGGGTTAAGATATTGCAAATTTTAAGCAAAAATAAAAATGAGACAAAAAATACAAAATTTAACTTTTTATACGGGCTCCAGGTCCCCTAACTTATGCTATGGGAATTATTCTTCATTAAAAACAATTCCAACACAAAAGTTTTGAAATTAGTACAACCAATATTCACCAAGATATGAAACGCCGTGTTTTGTGTCTTACACCGGGGGAGGGGGGGGGGGCAGCAGTTAACAAGTGTTTAAAATTATATGTGTGCAGAGTAGGACTGGGCGATATCAGAATTTTAATACCGAGATATATCGCTCTCAAAATATCGATATTTTCGATATATTCGTGTGAGGGAAGGGGGTGCAAAGGTTATAGTTTAAGCCATAATGTATCGAAAAACAACAAAAAATATTTTTAAATATAGTAAATACAATTATTTCTCTGATTCAAAACTTTCCTGGAGGGGGGGGGGGGGGGGGGGGGCGTGCAAATGGTATGGCTCAATGCATGACCAAAGTGCTTTGCAACGAAAAAGTTCTTCAATTTGAGCAGTCTCAATAATTTGAATGTACTTCGAACTATATTTCGTATTGACGTCTTAAATAGTTTATTTTTAGTCATTTTATAGCTCTTGCTTTAAGACTTTTTACTTCTTAGTTGAGCAACATCAAGTGAAATACTAATAATAAATCTTTAAAGAATGCAGCTATAAATTTTGGAAGCTATCACACCATACACCCATTAAGCACACATAAGTATGAAATATACCTTTAATTTATATGTCACTAGCTTCATTTCCCCGACGTTGCACGGTCTACCTCGAAAATAAAAGTTTCGTCTAGTGACACATGTTTAACAATCAGGTTTAAAAAAAAAAAGAAAAAAAATTAAACATTTCCCGTCAATATGTAGAAAACACAATTTTATGACTCAAAATTTAAATTTAGACACCTTTGGATTTTTTCGTAATCATTCTAGATTTTCTGGCGAAACCCACCTAAGTGGTCCCCATACACCCCATTTTGATGAAAAAAAAAAAAAAAAACTCATGTACATTCCTGAGCATTAAAGGACTGCTGCGCCATGTTTGGAAAAAAATCCGACGAAAACTGGATTTGCATAAAGAAAACTTCTTGTGGGGTGTGTTCGCACCCTCCCCCCTTTAATCTTAGGTAGGCGAAAAACCCTATGACAATTCCTGACCATCAAAAAACCGCTGTGCCAAATTTGGCAAAGATCCTACGAAAATTGGATTTGTATAAAGAAATCCCCTGTGGGAGGGAGGGTGGCCCCCATCGCGAACGGAAACTACCCTAAGTAAATTCTTGAGCATCAAAGGACCTGTCTGCAATTTTTTTTCAAAAATCCAACGTAAACTGGATTTGCATAAGGAAAACCTCCGTGGGGTGTTTTCGCCCCTCTCCCTCCTCCCTCATATGTAGGCGAAAACTTCCTATAAAAATTCCTAAGCATCAAAGAACCGATGTGCCAAATTTGGCAAAGATCCGACGAAAACTGGATTCGTAACAGGAAACCCCCGGGGGGAGAGGGAGGGGGGTTCCGATTGCAAACGAAAACTGCCCAATGTGAATTCTTAAGCATCAAAGGACCTCTCTGCCATATTTGGCAAAAATCTGACGTAAACTGTGAATTTTCATTAATGAAATCATTATTTGGTTAATAAAAATATATAATACATTTAAAACTATTGTTTTTTAACGATACACACATATTTTAATATTGATTTTAAAAATGCAATTTTTCTTCAGCAGATCCAATCCAAAATCCATATTATTGGTAAATCAATTATCTCATCTTCAAAAGCAATTTAACCGGAAAGCGAGTACGAAAATTTCTTCACTATTCAATTCCGGTTGTTGGATGACGACTCTTAAACTGAAGCCAAAAAATACTAAACATAAGAGCTGCAATGAACTGCCGAAGTAACGTTAAATCGTAAGTACGCTTGGATTCGCTTTGCTATAATAATTACGGCTTCAAATACGTTAATGCGTAGAACTTACATAAAAACCCTATTTTCGCGCATGCAAAGAATTGCTAGAAGTTCCGTCAACGACGTATGTGCCGCTTTCTGGCGATATTAGGAAGTTCAGTTTCGTTCTATTCCAGGGTTGACCGGATTGAATCCAATTGGGTTTTTGAAAAAACCCATTATTTAGCCCACTTTTGACGATGAAGTGAAAGGTGAAAATGCTTGGTTTGAAAGGGTCTCTAAAAAGTCGCATTCTTAACTGATAAACGTTTATGAAGTTTTAAATTAGATAAAAGATTTTTCAACGTTTAGCTCCTCCCTCTTTTCAATAAATGAATAAATAAACAAGAAACAAATAAATACAATATTAGTTTTTAAAAAACCATGAATATAGCTATTCCACTGCAACCGAAAGTTAATCTATGCCAATAAAATCAAAATTTAAAGAAGACAGATGAATAAAGTGTGATGTTTATTTGATTGATCTTTCCATCTTTAATATTTGTGCATATACGTAACGCCTACTTCGTCAATAGATTGAAACCTCAACATCAGCGACGAAATTGAAGGCAAAAAACAAAAATAAGTTCATTAGCATCCGAAAACTCCTAAGTCGATCGTCAACGAGGACTCATTGTGTTTTCCTGCCGGACATCCCAGAATCGAATGGTGTAAAAATTTCTCAGTTTCTTAGTAAATCATGCTTAAAATGTCGCTAGTGGCTGCACAATTTGCATCTTGTAGTTGTATCCCTTTGAATAGTTTTTTTTCTTTCCATCGGTAAGAGCCATTTCGTGTTCTAGGTTTTTGCAACTGTTTTGAAGACAATCTGAATGATACTGCAAATTTACAGCAAGTGCTTATCCAGAACAATGGTCTGTCTTCTTCTCGATAGCTCCCCCTCCCTCCACCTTCTCTTCTTCTTTTTTTTTTGCAATACATATTTTCATTACGTCTCTTATCGGCGCAGTCACGTGTTCCAAGAACTATTCTCTTATAAGCTGGTGTTATCTGCTTTGTCCACTACTGTGATCTCATCGCGGCGTGGATTATGGTTGTTGTTGTGAAAAGATTGCGTGGGTGCACGCCTTCAATGGGTGGTATATCCTATGAGAATGGAGACGCTGGCTATTTCTGGGCACGTACTGCGCTTGTGTTGGACGGGTCAGTCGTGATTGCAAATGAGGCCCTTTTTTCCAAGCTCTGCGAAGTTTATTGCTATGATCTACACCAGTGCTTCTTAAATTGTGTTCCGTGGAACCATGGGGTTCCACGGAGGTCGTTCAAGGGTTCCACGAAACTTGTGTTTTGTTAATTTTAAAGTCGATAAAAATAAGATTTGAGTGTAGCTTTTAATCAGTGTTTTACGAATGAACAGCAAAGGATGCATCAAAATAAGATTAAAACCCTATTTATTGTCAGTGTACGGCCTCGGACTGTGTCAGTACAACAATACGAAATTTTTATCGAAAGACGTTTAATCATCTTAAGAAATTTTGCGTTACTTTTCAATGAAAATATGTACTATTTGAAATCATTTTCATTTTTATTGCTAGCATAAGCGATTTTTAAATTGTTGAATTCAAAGTAAGCTATTGAAGATAATCCAGTGTTCCGTGAAATAAATGAACATTAAAAAGGGTTCCACTTATGAACGAAAATAAGAAACGCTGATCTACACGTTAGTGTTTTGAAGATAGGGCTGTGGAGTTGGAGTCGGACTGATTTTGGGGTGAAGGAGTCGGAGTCGTTAGAAAACATGCCAACTTCAACTACGAGCTTCTTTTTTTCTTAAATTTTCATAATCATCTTGCATTTTTTATCATTTTTTCATGTGTAAAGGCCAACTAATTAGAAAATAATATCCATTGGCAACCAACTGGTTTGATTGTTTACCAAACTTACTGTTTTTGCGACCTCTGGCCAATTGTTTGCTTGGTTTTATAACGTTCTTTTTTACTTATAGCGACTGTCAGCAAACGGTTTTGTTGCCTAATCTTTTCTAAGTTATCACTTTCAAATAAAAATGTCTTTAAATTCAATATTTTTATTCAATTATTTAATTTTATTCAATATTTGAAAAAAAAAAAAAAAAAAAAAAAAAAAAAAAAACGTGTTATATAGATCAATAGCATCTACACTCTTGCCGGCATTTGAAGCCGGGCCCTCTCCGCGAGAACCTTCTGCTGTACAAGAATTGTTGTATTTTTGTGAAATTTGTCTCACGCCGTGCAAAATTTTATATTGCATACATTTCAGCATACCAAAGTTTCCTTTTTGTTTTGTCAATGGACTAACATTTTTTCACGCAAATGTTAAAAAAAAACTTCTGAGTTTAGAAATAACGCGCTACAAATTTATTTTTCCTTGACTATTGCAGCATTCCAGTAATAACATCAAACATGAGTTTTCTGCATATAATTTGATTCTTGGCTTATTTCTCTAGTTTTATTCTTCTTAATGAGCTTCACAAAGCCACATTACTGTTTGTTGGTTTTATTATCATTGTATGCATTGAAGCCTGCCGATGAGGAAAATAGTCAACCGTTGTGCGTAAATTAACGAGTGCGTAGAAGGTAATTAACCATGCTGCTCTTATTCATTCAGTTGTGGCTTTTAAGTACCAAATAAATAGCTAGCAAGTTTATTTTCAGCCAATCATTTTTTTTTTTGTCTGGAACGGGGTAAGAAGGGAATCCGTTTTTTTTTTTGGAAAATACTATAGTTTTTGAAATTTTCTTCACTAATAATAAAGCTGAAAGTTTGAATCTCTGTCTGGATGTGTCAGGATCTCTGTGACGCGCATAGCGCCTAGACCGTTCTGCCGATTTTCTTAAAATTTGGCATAAAATTAGTTTGTAGCATAGGGGTGTGCACCTCGAAGCGATTTTCCGATAATTCGATTTTTTTCTTTTTCTATTCCAATTTTAAATTGGTGGATTTAATTCCTCGGCAGCAATGCCGAGCGAATTACCATAAAGTGAAGAGTAAATTACCATAACATGGACGAACAAATTAACATAGCCATATTGGCGAGAAATTCCTTATCCATTATTTCAGTTGAACCAAATCACCTTTTATTTTTTTACTACGGGCAAAGCAGTGTGGGTACAGCTAGTTAACAATCAAACCCGCGCTCGAAAGAAGTCGGAGGGTCTGGAGTCGGAGAGTAAATGACCGACTCCTTTACCCCAAAATCAGTCTGACTCCAGAAGCACTGACAGAGTTACAAACTTTAAGGGAAAATGACCGACTCCAACGCTTGAAAATTTAAATCTTCGACTCCCGATTTTGACTCCGACTTCTTCACCCAAAATCAGTCCGACTGCTCAGTTTGGAACATGAAGTATAGCTAATTTAAGCTACATTTTTATGTCGAAATAATGCGATTAAATATTGGATTTAATGCTACCTTTTATTTTTATTCCAAATAGTGACACATTTTTTCAACATTTTTGACACCCCCCCCCTTCCCCCGTTTGTCACACGCAACGCTATTTTTTTTATGAACATATTCCTTTGAAAAAGCGTGATATCACACTTTCTGTTACTCCCTTTCCCTTTGTCGCAATTTCACGAACCCCCCACCCCCTCAAAGCGTGACGTCGTTTATTGACAACTCAGCCCCTACCGTAAATTTGAGCGTATGCCTTTTTGCCGAAAAAAATTTCGTATTCATTGCTATTATGCTATTGTATTTCACCGTATATTGTGTTTTTCGATGAATGTATTCTGCCTCAGTGATGATCATGCATTTAGTGGATGCATAGCTGCCAATTTGTAGGATGTAGCCGTACATTGTAAGATTTTCGGATTTGTACGATTGTACGGTCTTATGGCTGATTTGTACGAGAACTGGGCACTTTTTTTTTTAATCGGATAACAGCATGGAGAACATTTTATTATGTAGGAACTTACAGAAAAACTCTTGTTTCAAACAAGTTGTTGATAGACAATTTTTGAAAGCTGCAAAGTCAGCAACTTTTAAAAGTTTAAGTTCAAAAAAAAAAATGAAAGTTTATTTATTTACTTATTTTTAAGTTTATTTATTTATTTTTTGCTTATAAAAGCACAAATCAAGTAAAGGTAGGGATTTGAAAATGTTATAATACTTCAAATTTTAATACTTTTCTTCATAATGGTCAAAAAAGCGTAGAAGTAGCCACCGCATATGTTGTAAGATTTTTTGAGTTGGCATGTTGGCAGCTATGTAAGATGCAACAAACAGTTACAAAGCGCTTTATTAGAACAGAAAAGATAATGTATGAGAAACAAATGTCCTAGTTTGAAATTAAACATAAATAAACGTCTCTCTATAATATAGATGTTGCAGCTTTGTGTGTGTGTGTGCAGCGCCGGATTTAGGGGAGGGCAGGCGGGGCTACTGCCCCGGGGCCTCCACAACAAAGGGGCCCCCACAATAAAATTTTTACAAAATATCTTAACTTTCATGGGTCGAAAATATCGGATATATACATATATATCAAAACATTCGGATATATATCAAAGTATCGGATATTTTCGAAAATATGATGATCTTTTCGAACTCTGATTAGGGGCCTCCACTCCTTCGTTGCCCCGGGGCCTTTACACTTCCAAATCCAGCTCTGTGTGTATGTGTTTTTCTGATATTGATTTGCAGTTTATATGGCGTATCTTCGGCAAACTCGGTATGAAGGTGCTTTAATGTCCAGGAAAGTCCCTAGTGTATATGATGATTTTTTCTGGTCAACATCTTTTGGCACATCTTCTTAGTATTTTCTTAGCTTCTCCAGAATAGAATCTGGATGCATTAGTGTTCGATTCATTTCCGAGCATACCTGGAGAATCGGATCCTTCAACTTTAGTTAATGGAAAAGTTTCTTTTGTCATTAGTTTTTTGCTGATCGCCGGCCGAGGTGCTTCTCACGGAACTTTTCTCCAGCCGACCTCCCCCCTCGCTAAATATCATTCACCTCGTGTTTCGCGGCCCATTGCGCCGCCTCGGAACCAGAACGGAGCAGCGTTTAAGTGGGTGGGGGAGCAAGCCGAAGATGCTGTTTTTTTTTTTGTTGGTTCTAATTGTATGGAGTGCCGCCAGATAGATAGGTTTGTGCTGAGAGAAAACAAAAGCTTCGGAACATCTTATTTGGAACAAGGTATCTTTTTGCACTGGCATTCACGATCTTTCACTTTACTACTCTGTTAAAAAAACATCCTGAAATTTTACGGTAAAAGCTACTGGCTCAATGTTGCCAGTAACTTTTGCTGTAAAATCCTATTTTACTGTAAAAGTTTACGGTAAAATAAACGAGAGTTAAAAAACATTCATGCTTGTTGTGCATAAAAGTCGAAATAAGTACACATTAAACTTATTATACAATTAGTCATCACTAAAATGAAGTATTTTGTTATCTACGGAACCAAACTCCTATTTTAACACTATTATTAGGTCTCAATTTACGCGGTTTCGGTTTAAGCGGCACTTCCGTGGAACATAACCCCCGTGTAAATCGAGGGTCTAGTGTATAAAAATATTGATGAAGACGTAAGAAAAATTGCACAGCTGTTTTTAACAATCAAATGCAACACTAATGAAAAAAAAAGACAATTGGCTAAAGCTGTGGAAGATGTGATTGAAAAAATAATGCTGCAAAGTAGGGTTTAATTTGCATGGGAGCTCACGGGAGCTCAGCTCCTTCACTTCTTATTAATTTTATTTTTTAATTTTTTTCACATTTTGCACCGGATTTAGACTGTTTACTACAGCGATTCCCAACTTAGGAGTAATTTACTCCTTAAAGTGGCAAAATGGGATTTCCCGAGGGGTAAAATAAGTATCAGGATTGGGTCATTGCTCGGTCAGAATACAAAATTATCAAAAATCACGTATATCAAATGTATCCAATCGATAATCATTAGTGATTGATAAAAAAATATAATAAACTTGGAGCTGGACTTGTGCACTGGCCGAAACAACAGCTATTAAACAAATTGTTATAACTAAGCAATATCATAATATCAACCGTCTCATTGACTACTACTTGTTTTTATAACAATTTGTCAAAAAACAAGTGTTTTCTGTATCTAAATGATTAACGTTAATATTAAAAATCATTGTTCACTTTCGTAATTTAAAAAAAAAATACGATTTATTTTTAGAATAAACGTTTGTTTTTTTATTGACGTCGTTTGAGAATAAACGTTTTGGGGGTATTGCTAATAGTTTACCAGCTTTATGGGTAATAGCTTTAAAAAGGTTGGGAACCACTGATTTACGTATTAAAAATATTTTTTGGACTTAGGGCTCCCACTCTTATTTCGTTAGAAATGAAGTCAAGACATGACACTTATCGGGGCTCTGTGCAGGCCCTTTTAATGGTAGTGTAGTGTATATAAATTAAAAAATTGGAAGACCACGAAGCGAATCATCGCTCTTTTCTCTTCTTTTCGAACTTCAACCACCAAAAGAAGAATAGTTGTTCCAACTCGATGCCCTCCCAATGTCTGATGGAAGCGGAGTTTGTTGCACTTTTCCTTTCGAGAGCTCCGAGGCGCAATAATGAAAGATGAAAGGTTTCCTTGCCCCAGGTGGAGCAAAATGGATTCACTTCATCGGACGGTGCTGCTGCATCGATTGGATACTTCTCTGTGGGTTTTTATTCCATCCTTTTTGCTCATTCGATGCGAACTTTCTTCTTTGTTTCCCTCGTTAATTCCCGCTGGATGATGGGCTGCGAATTGGATGTTTTTGAAACGACTTTACCTGGATCGCTTTGGGAGGTCTGAATATTGATAGACATCCAAAAGGCTTTATTTAGAGTTCGGGTGGTAAACACTCAGTGTGATGTTTTCATTTTTTATCAGTGAAGATTCCTTAGTAGTTCGTCGTGACGTTGCATATCGTTGCGAAGCTTTTCAGAAGTTGTCTTCTACATTAACTTTGAATGTTTTCAACAAATGTTATGTAATAAAATTTTGGGATAGTTGGGCTTCGTTAGAACTGGGGGCACGTTATACCGAATTCAATCATTTTAATACTATTTATATTTTTGATTTTAACTTATGATCAACAAGTAGTACCTATGGTCTTAAACATCCTTTAATATAATCACACGGTATAGTTATATTGATTTTTTTTTTTTAAGTGTTGTTCAGCTGTGTTGAAAAGTTTTCTGAGGTCTGCAACCGATTTTTTTAAAACTGTTTTCATTAAGGTTGGAGCAATAAATAGAGTAACTTTCCGAAAGTGAGTTCTTTTAGTTCGTAATTATTTGTAGTTACTTCAGTTTTTTATCATCCAGAAAAAAATACGATAGCATTTCTTTCAATGAAAGAACAGCGAATAAAATCCATTCACACCTCTGTTTTATTGGGTTTTTCGAGTGAGGTTTAAAAAAAGGGGGATCGGAACCATGGGATTAACTCATGTTTATATTTCTTCAGAAAAAAATCGCCTACCTACCGTACCTGAAATTGATACGATACAGATAGAACTCATTCAACAAAATGTGGTGAAAATAATGTTTCTAAAAGGCAATGGTCGATTCGATGTTCGTTTTGATCTGTGACCTTCTGCCAGACAGTTTAGAATTGAAGTGGAATTTGCTGCGAGTTAAAATAGACTTGATAACAGATCTGCCATCGTTGTGTTGCTCGAAATGTTTAAATGTTTTTAGTTTTATTTCATCTTTTTCGACGTTTATTATCGTTTAAGCAAGAGAAAACAAATTGCATGTTTTATTCCTCCAATTTTGGAATTTGTCCGAAGATTTTTTCTGCTGGTGACGTAGTTAATGATAGGAACCTTGTTAATTGACATTTTTTCGAAAATAACTCTCCAAACTTTACTCATTTTCTCTCTCTTGTGTGCAAATTGCATTTTTTCAGTCAACCTTTACTTCTTACAGCAGTACGTTTTTAAATTTAATTTAGTGATATTCATTGTATTTATGCTCATTAAAATCAAGTGCTATCTTAATCTATAGAAATATTTAAATGGCTACATGTGTGTGTGCATGTTCCTTATACAAATCCACAATTTTCGTTAAATTTGGCAGATGCTCAAAACAACGGGCCTCATGGATCAGCATCGTGGGCCATTTATGACCCGAGGGCTGTAGGTTGGTTGGCGATCACTGAAGAGGCAAAGGAATGAAAATGGATATTTTCAAGTTTTGGTTTTGAGTAAAACGCGTTTAAAGATAACGTCATAGGGTAGCCTTTCATTGATTCCCCCCCCCCCCTAAATCATGCTGTACAGCAGAACCTACCAGTGCTACTAGTACTATCTCATGCCTCAAGACAGAGGGGAAGTCCCCCCACTATTTGTACTGGTTTTCTCCAAATTTTTAATTTTGCCACTTACATCCCTTTGTTTTTCACTGCCTCATATGAGATATTAAACATTGTTTAAAAGTCAAGTATAATTAAATTAACCATTGCAAAATAGATATCCATCTTAGTTGGTGTAAAATGAAAATACTAATGTTACAGTTTAAAGGCAATTAAAATTTTGACCGAATATTCGGTATTTGGCAAAATATTAAATTTGGTGCATCCACTAGCACAGCCAGAAACACCTTCTAGAGGTTTTTTTTTATTTATTATTATTATTTTTTTGATAAAAAATACCTACTGGGGTTTTTTTTTTTTTTAAATCAAAAATACCTTCTGAAGGGGAGTTTTTGATCAAAAACGCTTCTGAAGGAGAACTTTTGATCAAAAATACCTTCTGAAGGGGATTTTTTGATCAGAAACACCTTCTGGAGGGTATTCTTTGATCACACTTTCTTCTGAAAGGAGTTTTTTTGATCAAAGCAGCCCTTTCATATGCCTAAACTACTGTATTAGAATTTGCATTTGTGTTAAAACCAATGACTCGGGGGGGGGGGGGGGGGGTCGCCCCCCCTTTGCTGCGCCACTGGGTGCATCCTTAATAACAATAATGAAAAATTAAAACTCACTGATCTAACGTGAATACAACGGAACGGAAAAGAATGATAAAAAACGCACATGTTCTTTTCAGGAGGGAAGTGAAGCGTGCGATCAAGAATGTCAACTGCTTCCGCATTCGCTTTCGGCTGGTTGTCTTAGCATACATTTTTGATGACACAAAATTTATTCAAACCCATCGATCAACCTGGAAGATTTTCCCACTTTTTATCTCGCGTTTCTTTTCGAGATGCAGTAGAAAAGGAGTTCGTTTTATTTTTGGCTTCCCGAGTAAAATGATAGGTTTTGGGAAAAGCCTCACGGCTATGTTTGTTCCGTTTGACATAATTGACGAGCCATGACAGCTTCTGGTGAATTCTTGCACAATCTGATCGTCAAAAATCCGAAATGTGAAAAAATCCGAACGTCATCACATAAAGTTTTAATAAATTTTCTTTTATTGTTCAGAAAACTACAGTTCATTTTGTTCAATTTTGTTTTCAAATGTCCTCACATTATGTACATGTTGAAAAATCACTTTTTTCGATTAAGACACACTATTTTCCTAGACGTTTTCTTGGTTATTTTTGAAAATCCTAACAGTTGGACAATCCGAACTACCCGTGGTTCCAATTAGTTGGTGTTTTTGACATTCTACTGTACATAAATTTAATGCTCTTGAGATATGAAATGTATGGTGACAGAACGATTTAGTTCGTTTGTTGTTGATTGCTTGATCTTACGATTCTTTTTACATATTTATAGACCCTGGAAAGAAAGAAAGAAAAAAAAAAAATTGGTATTTCATATTAATAGACTACTTATTTCGAAATTATTGTTACCATCAAAAAACGGCTAACGTTATTTGGATTTTTTCTCTTAGTCATTTCATTTTTCCACCTTTTACTCTTGAATTTTCTTTCTACTGCTCTAAAAATTTCAGCTTTGGGGCTGTCCATAAACGATGTCAAACTGTTTTCCCCAACATATTCGATGCCATCGCCCTATTTGCCGCAAAGTGTCATGCTTCACCACCCCCTTCCATCCACTTGTCTCCTTGTCACATATCATGCCATAACATATTGTTTTTTAAGTGTCTTTATTTCTACCAATGTGTGATGTCACGCTTCCTTGTTACCCCCCTCGTCGCAACCTCACAATTTCACAAACCTTCTTTTTACTTTCTTCTATATCTAATACTAGCTGTACCCGCACGGGGATGCCCGTGCTAAGAATTTAAAGGAAGTTCGTTGAATAAACAAATCCACTCCTGTTTTTACGCCAAGTTTGACGCCTACGGTGGTAAGCAATTGCGATTAAAAATCACGGTACATCTAAGACAAAAAGGAAATCCCGTATCCCGTGCGAAAAAGGATTCAACTCCCCAGCAGAAAAACAACCTAATTAAAAAACTCGGAATATTGTTTTCTCGTCAAGCATGGGGAGGGATCAGAATTATAAGAAAGATATAGAAGAAAGTTTCGTTATGGCCACAACATACTAGTTACAATTTGTGGACGACCCTCTTAATAATTCTGAATGTGTTACGTATGCATCGGATTTTTTCTCCCCATCTTCTATTTTTCTTTTTAATTATTAGATTTTTTTTTTTTTTGAATTTGATTAAAATTTCTTTCTTCATAAAATTCCCTTCTCGGTCAATAGAATCTTCTCATTTTAGTTCCTGTGTCTGCAGAATTATAAGGATACTTTCAAAATTATTTACGTATTTGTATGATTTTTGCCTTCGAATAGTATTTCAGTCTTCGCCATTCTATTTTTCCTCAGTCATTAGATTTTTTTCTTTTAGTTGGTTTGGATATCTTTCATATAAAAGGATTTTAAACGCGTTACTGCACAAAAACTGAGAAAAAAAAAATCCTTTTCAAGTTTTATTTTAAAAGCACTTTCAAAAACAAACATGTACGTTTAAGACACAAGGAGATACTTAACAGGGCTATTTTAATATTACCCTACCCTCCGATTTGCTTTTTTACTTTCCTCTAATAATGGCTGCTTTAATCGAGTTATAAAAATAACTGTTGGTCCAGTCGTAACGCTTTCATTTATAACTAGTAGTGTTTTTGCTTGGGGTTCAATTTTCTTTTCCATAACAATGTTCTTCTAAACACTGCTAATTACCACTCTCTATGACAAAAAAAAAAAAAAAAAAAAAAAAATTCCTCATTTTTATCCAGAGTGTTATTTTTGCACGAGTAAATCGAGAATTTTTGAGAGGCCTTAAATTTAGACTTCAATAAATTCGCAACTCCAACAAACTATAGGGGACGCTGCAGCCTGTCTAATGGTGGATGAAAAGGTAAAACAAACGCACGCCGTAACGTATAAATTGCTTCTAAGCTTAGAAAATGACAGAAATTTTTGTTCCTATGTATGATTTTTTTGTTCTTCATTCTTTTTTTTTTGAAAAGTTTTTTTAAAAGTCTTTTGGTTATTCTGACCCATGTAAAAAGAGATGAGAAATCTTAAAGTATTACGAGAGTAAGAAATTAATACAAAACACACAGTAAGTTGTTTTGAAGCAGCCATTTTCACGATGTTGAATTCGATATTCATAAATTTTTGGTTCACTTGAACAACATTTTCATTTTGTACTGTTTTTTTCTCTTCACTGGTACTTGTTATGTCCAGTTTTTTCATCGAAAACGAAATGAAAAACTAATATTTATGCAAATTCACTCGAAACAAGACAAATAAAATGTCTACTCCCAGTTTTTTAGCAGATATTTTTGATGTTACGCTGTTGCGGATGCCGATTCCAAATGATGAATCACGCAAATAAAAAAAATACGCATAACAAGCTGCTTGTTTTGCCCAAAATGGTACACCTGGAACCCAATGTTTTATCCTTTTTGGCAATTTTATAAATCACCGCAAGGTAGCGTATTCGAGCTCTGGAGTTGCGAATAGCTGAGCACTAATGTAACAAGAGAAGTCTCTCCTGTCCCGGAGTTTGGGGTCTTTTTTATCCCCGGAGAATATTATTTTATATTTTACGAAAATCTGTTATTAAGTCTATATACCGAAGGGAAAAAAATCTTGTTATTTAAATTTATCTTTGCCATTACGAAAAAGCAATAAATAGAGCAAACGATGATTGAGCTAAATCTTTATCTTTTCTTTCTTTACTAATAATAAAGCTGAAAGTATCTCTGTCCGGAGAATGTCTGGATGTCTGTGACGCGCATAGCGCCTAAACCGTTCGGCCGATTTTCATGAAACTTGGCACAAAGTTAGTATGTAGCATGGGGGTGTGCACCTCGAAGCGATTTTTCGAAAATTCGATGTGGTTCTTTTTCTATTCCAATTTTAAGAAAAAAAAATATCATAAGATGGACGAGTAAATTACGAAATTATCATAACGTGGAACCGTAACATGGGCAGAAGCCAATTGGCGAGATACGAAATTATCATAACGTTAACCGTAAAATGGGTACAAGCCAACTGGCGAGAAAATTCACCATGCATTTTTTGTAAATATACAGGCGAACCAAAAGACCTTTTGATTTTTCTATTACGGGCAAAGCCGTGTGGGTATCACTAATAAATAATAAAAATAAAAAAAAAAACATAAAACATTGCAGACGATTATAAATTGATAAATAATAAAAGTAAAGGAACAGCAATATTTAATTAGTAGTAGCATTAATAGTATAACATTTATTAATGCTACTAATAAATGTTATACTATTAATATATTTTTTAGTAATTTAAATAGTAGTAACATTTTTATCCTATTTATGTAAAACTTAAAGTTAACACTTTGAGTACCGTTATGAGATACATGTCCCCAGCTCAAAATTTATTTTGTAAATCGTCAAATACAAATTATTTATAAATCTCCTCCTCCCCCCCCCCCGCTTTTTTTTCTCATGTTATTGAGACATTAGAACCAACCTTAGCACATTATCAACGAAAAAAGAAAAAAAAGAAGTTATTCTTTTTTAAAAAAAAAAGACTATAAGGAGTATATAAAGGTTCTCGTTCGCAATAAAATTAAGGAGGGAATATCTTTCCAGCAGGGAATATTTTTTTCACTTGCGGAAGGAAGTTGACGACTTTTTGGAGAATTAATTAGGTGGAGTCAGCTTCATTGACGTCAAGAACCCATCTAATCAGGCATAACTGCTTCCCATCATCCTTCATCGTTTTGGAGATCACGCATCTCTGTTGCCTCTGCTTTGATATTTAATAGCCTAAAGAATCATGGTTCTAAACATCCTTAATATTTTGTGACCGCGTTGACGCAAAGATTGTTGTTACAGGTGCCTCCATATAAGTTCACGCTTTTCTGAGAGTTGTTTCCGTCTATTTTTATCGCGGGGAAGAACTGCTGAACTAACGATGTTTTAATTTTCGCGTTTCTTTCTCTGTTTAAAAAGTGGCTTTTTTTGTTGCAAAAGTGTGATGAGGATGATGTTTCACCAACGTAAAAAAACGGGTTCTCATCTCACATGCTTACAGCCATGATTATAATCAGATGATACATTTTTGCAATTACTAAATAAAATGAACTGTATATAAAGAAGGTTAATTATAATAATAAGAATAAATCAAATAAATGGTTAAAACAAGAAAATAACAAAGCATTTGAATAAAAATATATTTCAAAATTCATTTAAAAGTAAAATTTGAAAGTCTTTTACGTGACAGCGTTGTGTAGTACTTATTATTGAAACGGTGGTTTTAAGTTTCTTCTAGACTAGAATTGTTTTGATGTATTTGTTCATGATGAAGAACGTATTCTGTTACAGTGTAAACATATGAAAATAATTGATTTTTTTTTTTTTTTAATCTATCAAGTAATTTCAACTAGCGAATTTTTATTCCGTTATTCGCCTTCCCTTTTAAGAACTATTTACTTATTTCAGTCAGTAAATAGAGTAACATTCATAATGTATGGAAATCTTAGCATTTTTGGCTTAGCATTGTTGGCATCTTTGACGCTCAGTGAACGACAGTAATTTTTCATCGTGTTTATGGGAAGCTTTCTTTTCTATTCTTTTGAAATTACATTATACCACAAACTGCCTGAAGCCTGTAATTTACCCCAAAGAAAACACGTGGAATTTGCGTTTTTAGCTCGAATTTTTTTAGGCTTAACTAAAATTTAGGCAGTACTTTCTTCATTAAATCTACAAGTAAAAAGCGAAGGAATTGTCCTGCAGTTTTCTTTTGACACCACTGAAAAGAGCGGCTTTTTTCACTCCAGATCTAACTCTACCTATGGTCGAAAAACTGAACTTCTATCTCCAAAGGGAAAAAAGTTACAAGCCGTTAAAAATCAATTTAGAATAATCTCATCTCCATTAAAATTATTGATGTTTTATTTCGCGTTGCCATAGTTACGTCTTTTCGATTCGCATGTTTCTTCTTTCTTATTCTCAAACTTTAAGGGTTTCGATTTTAACGGAAAATCTTAGACTCAACTCAATTCAAGCCCCGAGCTAAGGAGCAAAATATATTACTAGAGACCGAGCATATGAAAGTGACTTTTCAAACGTTGAAAACTACAGTTTTGCAATGCTCATGGGCCTCTTAGCCCTTACGGCTCTGCAAGTTGGTACAAGTTTTTTTGAAACCCGGGGGAGTGCTGCTTTTTGATCCAAAGGGAGCTCATAATGCGTTTTTAATCTGTTTCTTTCAGATTGACGATTGAAATCTTGGCGAATCAAGTAAGATTACGAAACAATCTTCGGAGGTTCGTGAGCATTAGCGAGCCGTGGGCAGAGCCCCCAAGTTATTTAAAAAATTTCTAGTTGTCTATTTTTAAATCAATATGTAGAAACCTCTTTCTCCTTGCTTTCCGACAGCTTCCGAGGGATCATCTTTTGACCTTTTCGGTCAGCTGTAGTGTGTGTGCCTCTTCTTTCCACTGTGAAGATTTTCCACTTTCGACCAGCAGTGGCGGCGCGAGAGCAAAAGTAGACTTCTGCGATGCTCACAGTTTTGCTAGGCCCTTTTAATCATAAAATATTCACAGACAAGTAATTGAATTCATAGAATTAATTTTTGTACCAACTATTGGGGACTTATAGTTCCCAAATCACTTCTTAATTGCTGTGACAAAAACTTTTCGTGACTTGTAGCGCAATCAAAAAGAAGTTTTTTTAGTGGTGGGGGGAGGGGTTGGCACATTGAAGAGAAAAGTGACCTGATAGAAACGGGGGTCCGGGGGCTCTCCCCGGAAAAATTTAGAAATTTTTATTTTAAAAACGCCATTTTAGGAGTTCTTTGCTGATGTTAGGGAAAAAAAAGTATAGGGGTCTCAGAGGAAATTTCTAAAAATTGAAGCCTTAAAAACGCAATTATATGCCATATTTGCTGAGGGTCAGAGACTGTCCCCGATTGATTCCTTTTTAAAAAAAAGTATGTCTAAATCAATTCCTTCTCCCCCCTGCAAGTTCTCGAAATTGAAGTTTTAAAAAAAGAGTTTTAGACAAATTTTGAAAATTTTACGGCAAGGAAGTTCTGGAGCTCTTTCCGGGGAAAATTTTGAAAATTATAGCTCTAAAAACTTGAGCAATATTTTATATTCAGGAGCCATTCGCCAAAACTTTTTGTTGGTGTAGTTTAAAAAACCTAACTGCTTATGATATAAATGAAAGGCGGTATGTGGACCCTTGCCCGACTGTTTTCTGAAATTCAAGCCTTAAAACAGCGATTATAATGCCATATTTTGTAATATTAGGCTCAGTAATTTTGAAAAGTAAAGCTCCAAAAACGCACTTTTAAGCGATTTCCAATGTTGTTGAGTATTTGGGTGCTTTCAGCTGGAAATATCGCGAAATTGAAGGTCTGAAAACAAAATTTCAGATATTCCATAATGCTTTCGGTGTGTGTGTGGGGGGGGGGGGATTTGGATTAGCAGAATTTTGACTGTTTTCTTATTTTTAGACGAACTAGGAAAAAAGAGAAAAAAAGGAAAGAAATAGGACGAGGGTGGAGGGAGTAGAGCTAGCTGATCAATAAGCTGTAACTATTGAATATTTTTAATTCAAAGGTTTTTTTTTTTAAACAGATTTTACTCATTAATTTTTTTTTTCAAAAAATAAAATAAATGAAACGTGATGTAGAAACTTGGAGAAAGATGAATAATTGCAACAGTTTCAAATCTTGGCCTGCGTCGAAAGAATCGACGATCAGGCACTGCTCAATTGTATAATCATTTTGTGAAATGGATCAGAAGAATTCTCTAGTCGGACCCCGCATTTGCTAAGGCTGACTCTGCGCAGTCTCCCCTTCAAGCACTATTTTGAGTACTTTTGTATCTGTTGTATACTTCTTTCATTTTTGATACTAAGTAACTCACTGATTTATTTGTATTTTATTTATTTTTTATTTGATGGCATAAGCTTAGGATGTGCTTTTGATTATTTAATCCTCTAACTGCGTAGTTTTTTATTTATTTATTCACTAGTGGTACCCGCACGGCTTTACCCGTAGTAGAAAATTAAAAGGTCTTTTGGTTCACCTGTATATTTACAAATGATGTATGGTGAATTTCTCGCCTATTGGCTTGCCCATGTTACGGTTCCACGTTATGATAACTTGATAATTTACTCGTCCATCTTATGATAATTTTGCTCGGGAAAATAGGCCTTAAATTGGAATAGAATATCGTAAAATCGCTTCGAGATGCACACCCCCATGCTACAAACTAACTTTGTGCCAAATTTTATGAAAATCAGCTGAACGATCTAGGCACTATGCGCGTCACAGACATCCAGATAGACAAACCGAGATCCAAACAGACTTTCAGCTTTATTATTAGTAAAGATTCATTTTTACAAAGTTGCTAATACATATATTTTTTTTAATGCATATTTTGAAGGAGCTCTGTTGAAAGCTATGTTGTACGATTAAATGATTAAATAAATAAATGTACGTGAATGGTTAACGAGATATTTCGTCATTGCTTGTCTATTTGAATTACTATTAGTTGCTTATTTCATTTACTTAGACATTACATCATCCATTAGTCATCGTTGACACAGATTCATGCTTAAGAATAATCATTGCACTTAATGATTGTTGTTTTGAGTTCATGGGCAAACTCGCAAGCATATCCGTGCTCTTGCATAGTGTTCTTGAATGACTAGCGTTTGAATGTCATTTATAATTGCATTTCAGTTTAATTTATGTTCCATAATTTCGATAAGAAAGAAAGAATACTGTAATGACTTAGAGAAATAGCTGCATTCATATCCCCCCGCTCCGTTATTTTTCTTCTTTTGACTATCTAAAGCTTTCAAAACCGATTCGCTAACTACAATTACGGTAAAAATTCGAAACACGAAACTTGCTGGAAAATAAACTGTCATGCGTTAAAAATATTTGTTTATGCCGAAAACAAATTTTTGTTCAGTTATATTTAAACTAAATTTATTTTGTTTGTAGAATTAAATTTCGTTTAAACATAACTGAATTTATTTAGTTATGTTTAAACTAAATTTATTTAGTAATCATCAAACTAATGAGTAAATTATTTCCATTTTGGAGTACTTGTTCTTTGGCTCAGCTTTGGTGAAAGTTTGTCAAAACTAGCCAGATTCGCCAATATTGTTTTGGCAAAAAATTTTCTCCAGTGTTTCATGCCATTGGTGGTCTATTTAGTGTGTATATTAATAGTGCTTTCCACCAAGAAGGCAAGGGGGAAGGAATCTGTTGGCTTAATTTGGCCCCTAAATGGGGAAAGTCTCCAAAAAAAAGAAAGAAAAGAAAAACTTTTAATTGTCATTTGAATTTAATGGGAACCATCCAGTTTCTAGTAGATGAAAGGAAGTAACGAAAACTTATAAAATATGATATTTGATTTATGTATTGATATACGCAGTACTGTAGTTGGAGGGGGGGGGGCACCGATCTCCGAAACAACTGGTTTATCACTGTAAAAATAACACAAATTTAATGTTTATCCGTTTGAAACCACCTTTTCAGGAAAATCGATGTCAAGTTTTTGAATTGAAGGTGGTATAAGAAGGGGTGCTACGGAACTAAAATTTTTGAGAGGGGGAAAATTCTCAATTTGCTGAACAAAATTCCGATTTTTCTAAATGATAAAATACGAGCATGCGCATATATCACATACATGACATCCAATGAGAAGGTACATGAGGTATCACCAAGAAAAGTTTTAAAAGAATGAAAGGAAAAAAGAAAGCATCTCCGGGTTGCAATATTGTCTCCAAATTTGCCGAATAAGGATTTTTTGTGAAATCAGTGACCTCCCATGACTTCCCATCGGGGCGTGTTATATCTCCCTTTTAGTTCCTTTTAGCGATTAAATATTTCGCCAGTTTTATGGCAAGCCTAAGTTTAAATTGAAAGAATCTCAGTTCAGATTCAGATTGCTTTAGGATTTTAGATTGATTGATGTTGAATTTACGAAAGGAACCGCTGGCCCTATAATACCAGCAAGAACCATTCTTATGGTTATAATTCTATTTGTTTTATGTTAATAAATGTTAGTTTTGTTTAATTGATAGTTGTAGTGTTGTTACTTGTCTAAAATTGTGACCAAAGGAACAGACTTACGAACAATTTTAAACCTGCAAAAATTGGAGCTGCCAATTGAAGGGCGCCCTTGAGTATACATCAACTAAGCTCTTATGGCCCAAATACCCCACAAAAAAAGTTCGTCCCTCCAAATACTTTTTTCCAACTACAGCACTGGAATTATGTCTATGTCATACGGCAATTTATTAATGTGTGATGTTTGTTTATTATGTATGCTAATTAAAGTGCATTGTTGTTAAGAGTCATTTTTTTTAAGCTTGGACACTTTTGATAGTTGATGTCTTCGATTTTAGTAAAAATTTCAGGATGTGTTAGTGGTACTATGATAAGAAAAAGTGAAGTTTATTTTTTTTAGAAACTGATTTGTTTGCCCTTGAGTAGAGGTCAAAGTTTAAGAACGTGAGAAAAAAGAGCTTAATATATGATTGCTTTGCTTCAAAACCAATGGGTGTAGCAAGTCAATTTTTTTTATGTGGATACTACTTGATACTAGGTACATGCTAGCCGAAATATTTTGGTCGCTCATTCATGGCTTTGAGGGTAAAGGTCAATTGAAAATGCTATTTTTTAAACTTTTTTTGTCCTGTTTGGGCCCGGATATCTGCTAAAGCCGTGAGTAACCCTCGAAAATAAGTATATATCTAACTACTCACCACAGTATAGTACTAAGAAAAACATGAAATAGCATGGGTTACTCTTTGCTTTAGCAGTTAAACGGTCTCAAAGTCGATGATTTTTTAAAAATAGCCAAGTTTAGACGTCAATAACTCTGATCGCGACGCATCAACAACTTTGGGACACAGCTGTAGTTATAGTCGAAGTGGTCTATTTTAAGGTCCAGGTTAGAAACCCATGGCAACTAATAAACTTTTTTAGTTACACGGTCTCAAAGTTGAAAATTTGATCTATAATTTCAACTTATTTTTTTTTTCAATTACTCTATGACTGATGAGTTAGTAACTTCGAGAAACAGTTGTAATCATACCCTAAGTGATGTAGTTTTAGACTCAGGTGAGAAAACCATGAGATTTAATCATCTTGCTTAATGAAACGGTTTCAAAAATGATAATTTACCCATAAAATGTCAAGTTTCAACTACGCTAATCCACGAGTCAAAATTTTGAGACACAGCTGTAATTACAGCTTCAGTCCCCAGCATTCAGTTTTTGACCCAGATTATATACCCATGGGACTTGTTAATTTTTTTTGCAAATACAACCTTTTTTTTTTCACTCTTCATTTGCGCAAAACAATCAATTTTCCTATTTCTTAATGTCATTCTTGATTTTATAATCAAAATAAGTCAATGCTGTATTTTATAAATAGGATTTCAATTGCACAATAAAGTAAGTACAGTAGAAATTTGCATACATGAATAATAAACAATTGAAAGTAAATAAATATTTTTTTTACTAAACTTAAAAGGCAAAATATAACTCAAAATACAGCACAGATTTGCTCTTGCAGACCCGAGGTTTGGAGTTGCATGGAGAAAAATTTACATTTGAAACTTATGAAGGTGGCTTTCCTATAGCTCCAATGCCCTTATCTCTTGGAGAATTGATCTTACTTCATTTCTATCTTCTTCCTAGGGAAAGTACACTTAAGTTTAACAAGATAGAGACACTCAAATTTAAAGGTTACCATTATAAAAAAAAGCTATTATCAGCTAATAAGTTTTCCTTATATTTATCTAATCAATTATTTTAAAAAAAATATTTCGATTCTATTAAGCAAAAGGAAATCTTAGATTTTTAAATTTTCAATGCGAATGCATTATGTATAGTAACTTACTTGCTCATTGTCTTCAAGAGTCTGATCATGTTCCACAAGTTTTCCTTTTTTCATCTTAGACGCCATGCGATAGAACATGCTCCTAATTTGTTGAGTCGTCAGATACTCATCAGGCGAAAATAGTTTTTCTCCCTTTAGATTTCTTTTTTCTCTCATTTCTTTTGCCGCTTTTTCGGGAGTAATTTTTATGGAAGTCTTCTCTCCTTCCAAAAACAGCTGACGCATAAAATTCTTCTGCTTATCGCTAAATTTTGAAAATTTTCTAACTGGCAATGCCCATCCAGTTTCATCAAAGAATATTTTTTCATACAGCTTCTCAGTCATTATTTTGCGAGTAGATAATGGTGGGATTTGAGTTTCGGCTATTGTACCACGTGTTAAGTCTCATTAAAATAGTACAACTATTTGAACACTAGTACTTGTAAACTACTTAAATGAAAAAATAGTTGGTTAACATAAAAAAAAGCAGTACCTTACCTTTACACAATATCTGGCCAACATTCTCTCTGCTAAAAATTTAAAAAAAGCTGGTTGTTGATAGATTTTGTTTTGAATGCTCCGCCTTTCAAAGCTTCGGTTCAGTGTTGTTTGTTTAAAATGGCTACATCAGCCACTACTATCCGGTTTTATAGGTTTTACATATAATTTAATGCTGCCATCTATAAAATAAAGTACGAAACTTTTAAAAAATTCAGAAATACATTTTGAAAAGGGAGAAAACTCAACACGTGCTATTAACTATATTGAACAAGTAAAAGTTCGAATTAAAAATATATTTTTTTGAAATTTTAAAAGTGTCATGGGTATGAAGCAGATTCTAAAACTACATCACTTGGAGCACAATTACAGCTGTGTCTGAAAGTCTTGTTTTCGTGGATTAGCTTAGTTGAAACTTGACACTTTATGTTAAAATTATCATTTTTGTGAGACCGTTTAATTAAGCAAGATGATTAGATCCCAAAGTTTTCTGGCCTGAGTCTAAAACTATATCACTTTGAATGTAATTACAGATGTTTTTCTAAGTTACTTACTCACCAATCATAGAGTAATTGAAAAAAAAAAAATGAAATTTTAGCTCAAATTTTCAACTTTGAGGCCGTATAACTAAAAAAGTTTATTAGTTGCCATGGGTTTCTAACCTGGACCTTAAAATAGACCACTTGGAATATAACTACAGCTGTGTCCCAAAGTTGCTGATGCGTCGCGATCAGAGTTATTGACGTCTAAACTTGGCTATTTTTAAAAAATCATCGACTTTGAGACCGTTTAACTACTAAAGCAAAGAGTAACCCATGCTATTTCATGTTTTTCTTAGTACTATACTGTGGTGAGTAGTTAGGTATATACTTATTTCCGAGGGTTACTCACGGCTTTAGCAGATATCCGGGCCCAAACAAGGCAAAAAAAGTAAAAAAAATAGCATTTTCAATTGACCTTCGCCCTCAAAGCCATGAATGAGCGACCAAAATATTTCGGCTAGCATGTACCTAGTATCAAGTAGTATCCACAAAAAAAAAATTGGCTTGGTACACTCATTGGTTTTGAAGCAAAGGTATCATATATTAAGCTCTTTTTTCTCACATCCTTAAACTTTGACCTCCACTGAATTGCCAACAAGTCAAATTTGAGAAGAAAGAAGCTACACTTTGTCTTATCACAATACTAGCAACATATTCTGAAAGTTTCAGGAAAATCGAAGGTGTCAACTATCAGGCTCCCATTCACTTTGTCCAGCTTTAAAAAAAATGACTCTTAACTTTCACCTTCATGTGGTTTATAATTGTTTTTTTCTTTTTCAGGTAAGTCTCTGATATTCCGTAAATAAGTGTCTCGTTTCGGTAAGATTATTAAAAATATTTTTTCTTCTATGTGTAAAATTTAAGGGGGTTAAAAGGTATGAAGAAAATTTCTTCATTCTTAGGCAATCGAAAGTATACTCGTAATATCCTCACTGGTGACCTCCCGAAATTTGTAATCATTGCTAAACAAGGTATTTCGCACAAAATCAGATGAACGTTCCGACATTTTTAAGAAAGCAGGAAATACCCTTTTTCCATATTTTTTTCAATTTATGTAAAAAAAAAAAAAAAAACTAGGCGAACTGTAATAACACTAAAATCGGTACTTTTAAACATCGCGTCTGATTTTAAGTTACGGTTTTTCTACCCTAAAACCACCAAAATTTTCTCGAGGGTAAAACGCCCATTGCTGGAACTAACTTCGGATGTTTAGCGGATTATTATCGAACATTTATGTGATATTTGACTTAACTTGGGAGATAAGCATTATAAACGAAAAAGGAACTTTTATGCTGAAAGTCATTTTCCCCAAAAATAAGCAATACACAAATAATTGCTAGTACAAAATGGTAAATCTTACTACTATTATATATGCGAAAGTTTGTCTGTATGGATGTATGGATGGATGTTTGTTACTCTTTCACGCAAAAACTACTGAACGGATTTTTATGAAACTTTACAATAATATAGCTTATGCATCAGAATAACACATAGGGTAGTTTTCGTCCCGTTATGGGGGGCAAAACCCCCTTAGGGGGGCAATAAAATACAATTTTCGTATAAATTCTCTAATATAGGGATGAAAAAAATACTTGCACATATTTACATTATATGTCCATCGAAAGCTCTGATTTTTCTGCTGAAGATGGCACCTGTTCGAAATTTCTAAGTAGAATAAAAAACGAGTTATGAGCTTTTTAGTTCCATGTTCGAAGGCTTTCCTCAACTCAATACAGTATTTGGTGTATCATCTCAACTCCCTGTCGATAGCGGCAATTGTTGTATTGTTGGCTATCTTTGCTTTTCGTGACTGTTCAAGGCTTTTCTCAAGTCGAATCTTGAAGTAAGATTTTTGCACAAAATTGGCAAATAATACATGATTTGGCTGATCATTTTCCATTTAAACGGAGCTTTAATGTAATTAATGGTTTTTATTAACATTTATGTTGATTGAACACTTACTCATTATCTAATCAATCAGCAGATCGCCAAAATTTTTGCAGAAAGATTTCCGTAGCTGATGCATTTGGCAGTTTTTTTCAACGTCGCTGTTTTTGAAGCCGAAAACTACGTTATAATGTTTCTCAGCTTTCACCATGTAAACAAAATATCGCCAATCAAAGAATCTTTAAAAAACTTCTTTTACTGTGTTAAATAATCCAGCAACTAAATTAGGCAAATCCATAAACAGCACAAAAACTTCCATTAATTTTCCTTTTTGCACAATGTCAAACCAGTGGTCGGAAAAACTACATTTTTTTTGTAGCGAACTACAACTACAACTACTTTAGTATAAATGTAGTTTACTACAACTACAACTACTTTTTTCAAAATGTAGCAACTACAAACTACTTTTAAAAAGTAGTCGCTACTTCGCTACTTTTTAGTTATTTTTTAAAAAAGTTAATCAATAAAAAGCATTCACTTATACACCGTTTGAGGATTGAACGAAAAAATTCATAAAATGATTTAGGTTAGTAAACTGAATCCATTTGAACATGGTATATTACCAAGTATTATTTATTCTTTCCTTCGCTTGCTGAGCTAATTTGTCATTTAAATATTTAACGACTTTTACGCATATTCGCTGCAAGAAAGGATTTAAACGTGGAAGGAATTCAACCTTAAAATGTTTAATCCTTTCCTAACAGTGAATATTTCATTCAAGAAGTGCAACTCGGCTACTTGAAAATGTAAATGGATGCAGTCATAATTTGTTTTAAATTTTATATAGACATACATGTACATAAAATTGATTTAGATGAGGAAAAACATCTTTTAAACAAAAGAGAAAAACTTTAATTTTCATTATATCAGTTAATTTTATAGGAACTTTTTTTTTTTTTGCTGGAACTAACGAATTAATTTTGAGCTTCTAGCTAGAGGTCCGGACCACAACACTATCTCCTTTCTTACCAGGGCCGTATCCAGAAATTTTTTTCGGGAGGGGCCCGGATTAACACATTGTCCTAACACACACATGCACATATAGTATAATAGACACACCAAACGCATAAAAATGTTAACATAGAAGACTTTTTGTTTCGATTTTTAATGATTGCACTGTTTGGATTGTTGTTATTTTAATTTCTTATTATTTTTCTTATTCACCTTGTAGTGGTAAGGATAACAGGAGATGTCCCTTTAAGTCGGATGTAGAACATCCATAATTTCAGGGGGTCCGGGGGTTTTTCCCCCCGAAAAATTTTTGAAAAAAAAAAAAAAATCTGTAATTTGAGGCCTTATATTAGGTAATTGAGACTACAAAAATATGGAAAAAAAATAGGCAAACAAAGTCTTTTAAAAGTTATACATTCTTTTGCAAATCAAGATCAAACAAAATAAAAATTGCTTGCTCGACAAGTCATGGAACTTAATGGACAGAGAGGAAAAACTATAGAGGAGAAAAGAGAAGCACCCCGCCATCTGCTTATATCGGCTTTTAGTGAAGTTTGTTTTTGATCACTTCCCCTACCCCCATTTTTTTTTTCATTAAATGCCCTACAGTATGAAAATTGTACAAAACAGTTTAAAAGAAATGGTGTAGACATTCAGAAAATAAGAACGGAAGAGTAATATTCTGGCCATTTGGACAATTCATACTTTATTTTCTTGATAAGATACAAAATTGAAGAACTTTTCAAGGAATTTCAAAAACTTAAATAATTTTCAAAGATTCTCGAACAGTTGAAATTATTTGAAGCTCTTTATTTACACTATTCAGAAGTTGATTGCAGTCTTACAAAATGATTATAACTTTGTAGGACACACCCGTTTTAAGTTAAAAATAAATGCAACGAAATATTTCTCGAAACAAACTTTTTTTCAATCACAAGTAGTGCAGAAAATGAAAGAGTAGAGTAAGTGTTATTTTTTTCCCCCTCATACTTAAGGTATTAACAGTATGCAGTAGAAGTAAGGAAAAAAAAAACAAGCAATAACAAAAGAACCTCCATGACACTGAATTCGGCATTAAATAAATGCAAGACAAGAAACATATCAGTCACAAAAATGATCTTGAAAATTATGCTACAAAAACGCGAGAATCGTGATTTTTGCATTTTTTACTCAGGATGTATCAAGGAGCTGAATTTGGTACATCTTGGTAAGAAGATACTCGCCTAATCGGAAACTAGGGGCCCAGCCTTTGGGGAGTGCCCGGCTCGAAATCAGTACAGTGTAAGTTTTGTAAGAGTTTTAGGGGGAGGAGGGCAGGGTCGTTCACAGAGGGGAGAAGGGACACCTGTTGGCCCGGGCCCCAGCTTAAAAGGGGCCCAATATTTTTAAACCTAGGGTTGAAAATATGGGTAAACAATATGGAGGGGGCCCAAAAAAAGCATTTGTGACAGCCCCAAAATTTCTGTGCACGCCTCTGGAGGAGGAAGTGCACAAAAGTCAGTTCGGTAGACTTGAAAAGTCTACCGAACTGACAAAGGGCCTGCCTTGACCCTGGACTGCCCTGAATTGAATTGGGGAAGAGAGCAGGAAGTCCTAACTAAAGGTCTAAATTTCAAGTGTGCCTTGCAGCTAATGAGAACTAGAACTGCTATTTCTGTATTTCTACAAAATATTTTAAATTTTGAATAGTAGCAAAATTAAGAATAAAAAAAAAATCTTATTTTCCTATTCTGACATTAGGAATTTAAAAAAAAAAAGAAAAGAAAAAAAAACTTTTTCTGTTTTATGGTACAAAACATTTCGGGTTTCGGGGGGGGGGGGGGGGCGGGCCCGTCAGGCCCCCCCCTCTGGATACGGCCTTGTTTCTTACGCCACTCATAAAATGAAATAAAAGCATTTTTTCAATTTCACCGAATAACCTCAAAAACTTACATTATTTAATAATTGACTTTTATCATGTTAATATATCCAACACCCAATCAAAAGAAAAGTTGCTTCTACTTTTGAACAAAGCCATTGCCTGTAAGGTGATATTTTGATAATTGAAATTGTAACCGTAACTCCAGTGGATTAACTCTAAACTCCAGTAGATAGCGTTAATTTTGTTGGCTACTTTTTGGTTTCTTCATTCTCCTGAAATTAGTCTTACCTTTGTCGAAGTACAGCATTTCCCTGCATGTCAAACATTACCAAAGAATATTTTCAAATTATCATGTCGTGGCGTGTGTTTAATAGTTGATAACGTCAAGAGCGTTACTCGATCATTCGCTAGTATATATATGATGACATCTGAAACATGAAACATAACTAAGAATGCATACTTTACTTCAATGTGAAATTTTAAACTACAATGGACTCGCGCGACAGCGCGATTCTATTTAAACGAAATATATATTTTCGAGCTTTTCTCGAGTACTGAATTTTGGAGCTAACGCGAATTCCTCACCTCGTTACACGAAAATTTTCGAGTGGGAATCACGGGGCTTAAGTATCACCTTCTTTACTGGCTACTAAATATTAGTTTTGTGAATAAATTTTCGCTTCTGATTCACTGAAAGCGGAAGTTCCCCAACCGAAACATCGCTTTGTTAATTTACAAATCACCACTCGCTTCTTTTTCATTCTAAATATGAAGTTGTTGAAACATAATTTCACATAAGCTGCTGTTCATCTAAAGTTTAAAAATGGAAGGAAAAATAGAAATCTCTCATAACTAAAGAAATGTAAAGATTTTCGATATGCTTGAACAACTAAAATGTGTATCGAATATAATTACAATATCTACTGTACAGTATTATTGTAGTGTTTCACTTTTTTTATTGCTACATACTATACGTACCGCAGTGTTTCATTTTATGCCATTATCTCCCTTTTGATTTTTGTGCAACCTAACAGTATTTTTATTCAATAACATAGCTTTTTTAAAAATACAGTAAAGTTTCAGTTCTCTATGTTTAAATTTGGTAATAGAAGGTTAAGAAATGGGTAAAAATCATTTGAGGGATGTTTTCAAATGCTTCAAAATTATTGGTATGCTCATAAAAAATCGCATTTTTCCGCCTTTTCCACAACGCGAAATTTCAACCTACGCTGGGAGTCTTGGAACGCATCCCCCGCGTAAGTTGAGATTCCACCGTATATGCAGATGACATCTGACATGGATACCGAGAGCTTTTTCTCAACGAGCATATTTGCAAGAAACGGAAAAATTTCCGTGATCATACATTTCTATAACACTATAATATTTGTTGTTAGCCGGCCAAGCCAGTTCAATATCATCCTCTTCCATAACATTAACTGTAGCTTCCATACTAGGTGGATATTGACACAATAATTTCATTGACGTCTAAAATGTTCATCCACGGGACATTATCAGCTGCCAGAAAACAGAAACTGATTTCAGTACAGATTAGAATTATTAAAATTTGACATTTTTAATAACTTATTTAATAATGGCTGGAGAAGAAATGTTTTTACATTTTTGTGAAGAAAAAAAGTACTAAAAGCAAGGAAGTTCTAATTTCTAAAAGGTTGGGGGGTGGGGCTTGAGCCCCCACTTGCCCCCTATATGGGTGCCCATGAAACGCGCTACTACATTAACAGTTATCGCTTATTCTTTCTATGCCATTCGATGTGAATATTGGGGAAATGTGAAAATGTCGATGCTAAACAAGTTAATGGCGTCAAACAGATAGAACGTATGGTGTCAGTCTGACGTCAACTCGTATTTTCTAGAGTCTTCCGAACCTGATTAGTACAAGTTTTACTCGCGTAAGACTTGCACCAGTCAGATTCGTTTGAAACCTCGTTTCTTCCTTCTTCTTCTTCTTTTTTTTTTTTTTTTTGAAATTTTATTTTAAAGTAGTTTCTAGAAATCGCTAAAAACTACTTTGAATTGTATCGAACTACTCGCTACACTACTTTTTTTGAAAAGTAGTGCGCTACACTACAAACTACTAAAAAATGTAGCTACTACAGTAGCGTCGCTACTTGTAGCGCGCTACTTCCAACCACTGTGTCAAACAATCGCCAAATTTTACTACTTATTTTGGAAACATTTCGGATGAAACTCTTTAGCGCCATTTTATGGTGACCAAAAGTATCTCAGCACCTGGCGATAATATCTCAACGAAAATTAATATCATATCGTTCTACAAAGTAAGGAAAGAAGGGGGGAGCATCATCGAAGGTATCCCAAAAACGATTCAAGCAAATTCGGTAAAATCGCACCAAGAGCCCACAATGATTGAAATTTCCCAAAATAACTAAAGCAAGTATAAGGGGATTACGAGCGCGGCTATATTTTTTTTAAAACTGCGTACTTCAATAGCTATACAGAGAAGGTTTTAGACTCCATGTTAAAAAAAAAAGTATCAAGATTTTTTTAAACACGAGAAGATTAATTTCATGTTTTGGAAATTTGTATATGCTTAAATATAGTGCTTTCGTTTCTAAATCAATACTAATTTGTTCTTTATACTTATTGCTATTTTAGTTTTATGGGTAAGGAAGAAACTCGATTTTTAATCACGTCAAAAAGATGTGTTTTAAATTCTTTCACTTAAAACAGAAAACAAAAGCAAGTAACGATTTTTTCTCATAATTATTACTGACCCAGGCAACGCCGGGTATTTTTGCTAGTAGTAAATAAGAAATTAAAGTAAGAAAAAATACTCACCCAAATGTATGAATTTTTGAGCTACACGCACAAAAAAAAAAAAAAAAAAATG
Organism: Uloborus diversus; assembly: GCF_026930045.1. NCBI lineage: Eukaryota > Metazoa > Arthropoda > Arachnida > Araneae > Uloboridae > Uloborus > Uloborus diversus. Next base: position 62,798,141 of record NC_072732.1, on the reverse strand, counting down.
TAACACGGTAAGGGGGGGGGGGAGTTTTTTGTCTGCATTTATTTATTTATGCATTTTAACAACCGCGTTTTAATATACCTAAGGACAGCCAGTGAACTCTCTTTGATGTGTTCAGGACCGCCATTTCGAGTTTTTTCAGTGGGGGGGGGGGGCAATAGGTTTACACTGTCGCAAATTTGATCGGAAAACAGAAAAACCCAAGCCCACTTATCTGTAAAAACTATTTTTTCAAAGACTGGGTAGCCCCCCGCCTCCCTCCCCGCAAATGCCTCGATGTGTTGCTGTTTTCGAAATGAACCTTGTATCGAATCCAAACAAATTTTTAAGTCGATCAACCAATAGCGCAATTGCTACCTTGATTGTTAAAACCTCTTTCATGCTCCAAAGGAGAAGGGGGGGGGGGGGGGAGGGTTCGAATACCGGATAATTTCAAAAAAAATCTGAAATTTATTATTTTTTTTAATTTTTAACAACATTTATTTGAGAAAACAATTGGTTTCGTTTTTTCTTTGACAATGTTGGTACGCGCCGCAGCACAATTCCGTCAATGACTTTATTTCGACACGTGTGTCTGGTTTCCTATGTTTTGTCTAATGCAGCAGTCTGAATTAAAGATATCGCGCCATTATTTCAAAATTGGCTGATTCACCTGAGCGGAAATGCAATGCGTCTTACTTAGCGAAACCTCGCATCACACGATACACTTTCACTCTTCTCGTTACGAAATCGATATCAAAAAGATGTATCATAGTTTTCTTTTTAACCTTTCTTTTTCACATCCGCGTGTGTCACCTTGAAAATTATTTTTTTTTCTCACTCTTGTTTCTCGTTTGCCGTTCTTTGAAACACGTGGTGATTTGGGGAAATAAAACAATAATGAATGTTTGACGTAATGATACGGATGGCGTTATCGGCTGGTTGAAAAGACAGTCGTATGCCATTTCATTTTAAGGCGGCTTTTCATTTGGTGCTGCGTTATTACATGTTTAAGCTACGAAAAGTTTTTATTTATTTATTTGTTTACAAATTACATTTAAGGATAGATCACGTTTGTAAAAATCAATGTTGGCTGAACTGACTGACTGATATCAGAGTGACTTCTGAAATTTTCCAAAACTGGAGCGTCGACGGGAATTAACCGATTTCTGACTGTACCACAACCGTGTTTTGAAGTAAAGCCAGCCCCCCCCCCCTCTTCTGGTTAAAGATCACTTCGTGGGCCGAGTACAAGAACTACGTAGCTACAAATTTGGCAGAATAGAATGTTTTACTTTTTCGAACTTTGGCTCTGAAGAAGACATAAATACTCCTAATTGAATATAGCTTCATAACAAAAATCGTGATAAAACAATATGATGCGTTTTCCTTTAAGCAGTCTTTAAAAAGCTAAATGTAGTTGCCTAGTTGTGGTACGAGTATTCATCCTACTTGCGAATCTTTAGTGTAAAAATGAAACTAAATAAAAAAGTTTAATTGAACGAATTTTATTTATATATATATATAAAAAAAAACTTTCCCAGAAAGTCACTACTCGAACGGCGTTCCGGTGTGGGTGAATTGGAAAGTTTTCCAGCAGACGAGAAATTTTTGAATCCTGAAATGGGACCAATTTGAAATGAAACAGAAATTAATTTGCAGAATTGTTCCAGCACCGATCAACCCCCCTCCCCCCCCAATCACTCCTGAATATACTAGATTCATTATTTCTGTCACTTGTATATTGCATTTCACCCAGGAGCATACGTCCATTCATGTGAGCGTGTCTGGATATGACTGTTTTCAGCTGGCTGGAAGGATACCGAAATAAAACGCCCTTTGACATTTTCAAGAGCTCATTAGTTATCCATTCCTCGGATTTTTATTAGCTGCAGCAACATAGGCATCGTGATTAAAATCGCAATTTGCTCCATATCGGGAAAGCTTATAATAGCCGTTGTTATCGGGAATCCGCTACGTTGGCTTCTAGCCAGGCAGCGCCTCGTTTCGGACACCATATTTTCATTGTTTCCTCTTCTCCATTTGTTTTTTTTTTTTACAGATGCGTAGCTTATGCACTTCTTCGCATCAGCCTTGCGCACGCTAACTTGTTTCACTTCTGTTTGCGTATGTATTTCGAAATGTTCGTACGAGTAATTTGTGAAAGGGTGGACGAACTCGTAGAATCTACGCTCTTACCTATCAACGGCTATGGACTACGGTACTTACGTTTTTAGCAGCTGTTGCAACAACCGCTCTGCTACAGGACAGTTGTTATATGGAATCCTTCTCTCCGTCTGTTATTTCATGTTTTTCTTTTAAAGAGTCTGTCCATAAATGATGTCACTTTTTTCAATGAATTTGTCACCCTCCTTTGTCACACTTCACCTTCCCCCACCCCTCCCCTTGTCACATGTCAGTCACTGTTTTGCGTGCGTATAAAAGATCCGTGATGTCACACTTTTTGTTACCCTCTTCCATCCCCTAGTCACAAACTCACTTTCACGGACCCTCGCGGGGGAAAGGAAGGAATACCTCGTGACTGCGTCCTTCCACGGAGGACTTTTCGCCAGAGCTGCACTAATTCTCGTAGGAATTTCAATGGTCGTCGATTTTAATTTTTTTACCTTCTGCCTCAAATGTTATGGCTCTAAGCTTGCTACAAACGAACGTAGCGTTTTGGGTTCGAAAAATTTCTGAAACTGCTCTTAGAAGTAAATAAAAATCACTAAATCGTCCTGGTAGCATGCATCAAAAAGAGCATAAACGTCACAAATTAATTTCATAAGCGATGAAAAGAAGTAGCATTTCGAATATTTACTTTTATAAATCATTAAAGAATTGAAAATATTTCTACATTTTATTCATGAAGGTTTGCAACATAATCTGGATGGATAATATTTTCGGCGATTTATCATGCCCCTCCCCTTGTATCCGCTCCTGCAAAGCGTGATAGCATTTATAGGCCGCCCCAAACTATACGCACGCCTTTTCCAAAAAATGACTTTATTAAGGAAAACGGTGGATATATTTTGATTCAGGGGGTCATTTTACTTAAGAATCAGTAAGAATTATTGCAGAAGCATTTTGAAAGCGCAGCGTTATTATTGGCTTTTCTTTGACCGTTCGAAATTATTAGCCATTTTTTTCGCAGAGGCACTGCCAAAAGAATCATTAACTCACTTGAAACATTTTTTTGGAGATTATCATGTGTATAAGTCTGTAAATATATTGGAAAGTGTTCGTTATTTATAAAAAGGTCGGTGTTTTGGCATCGATATCGCCCCACTATTTGTAAGGAGTAAAAGGAAATTGTGTGGGGTTCATATCAGATTTTCTCTTCCCCTGCGAACTCCATAATTTTTGGCTGAAGGAGGTTTTCAAAAAGTAATTTGCTAGAGAGGAATCAAATATTTTTAGTCCATGGTAGGGCTTGGTGTGTCAAATTTGCTTATTTTTTCCACTTGTTACCAGACCCAGATAATATAGACGAATGCGCGAACGCTGTTCGCAGAAAATTTAAGAGTTTGCAGGAAATTTTGATATATTTTTAAACAAACTCTTGCATTATAAAATTTATTTGGTGAGAGACAAATGTCGGCTGTCAATTTTGAGGCATCTTCTATTAATGATACTGAGAGAGAAAAACTAGAAAATACAATTGAAAAACTATGTTGGTCACTTATGATATTCTACTCGCTTTTAACTAGTCAGTTTTGCTGTTTGCGGCGAGATAGGACTCGGGAACAGCAGTGTTTTTTGCAGAAAATTTTAAAAGAAATTATTTGAGTTGGCAGACAGTTTTGAATTTTATCTAGGTTTGCTTGTTACCAATCATTTACGTACACAACGACACATAGGGCGAGGTAATGTGGAATAAGTTTGCAGATTTATAAGTGAATTTGACGAAATGAAGTTCACATAAAGTTTGTTCTTTTGTAACAATTTTTAAGTTGAAATAAATAACTGCTAAAACAAGAAAGAAACTTTGAAAGTTTCCTGAAGAATTTTTATTTTGGAAAATTAGCGAGATTTACATTTACTGAAGCAAAGCTACTTCATTATGTATCCAGCAAAAACATATTAGACTTGAAAGTTAACTCAAAACTACTGGTAAACTAAAAATATCAGTGATTGCTACTATGGAACTGAGAAAAACGGGAATGTTATGTTTCCAGAATGTTTTTATATCTCTTATATGTGTGGCTAAAATTCTAATTCTTTCCAGATTTTTTTTTTCGCAGTGATTTGTAATTATTTAGAAAATAAATTAGTTCGAAATAAAATGTGAATCTTGGAAAAACCATCACCTCTTACATTTTTGGTGCTGCCATCTATTGGCAAGATAGGCAGCTATATGAATAGGCGACTCTCTTTCTCTTACCCTTTGAGGGTCATGAGCCCCAAAGCAGAATACTTTACAATGTTCTGCAACGTAAAATCATTTAAACAAAATTGTTCTGCAAGTACTTTAAGCATTGTATTCACCAACGTGACCTTTTCCACAAATTGGGTGCCAAAAATCAAAAACGTTTCATATAGGAGTTTTCCTGTAACAACACAGTTTTCAACCAAATGACTAATTAGAGAGCACTGAATTTGGAAAATTAATTAATCATAAAAGCTAAAAGATCCAAAAAGTTAAACAAGGTGTCAAACCTAAACCAATTGAGATTTTCCAAAAATAGTTTATATGCTTTCGAAAATGCATAGAAAGAGCAGATACAAAATTTGATAAAAATTTGAGCCTAGGTGTCAAACCACATTTTTTTTTTGGTTAATTTTACATGGCATGAAGGAGCTATTAAAGTAATGTTACTAAATAAAGAAATTACTGAAGTAATAAATAAAATGAGTCGAGTTTGGGTTGTATATAATAAAACATTTCAAAACTTTCTAAATAATTGAAATATTTTCTAGATGCGAAGGGATTGAAATTTCAGACAAGACACGCAATTTCCGGCGATAGATGTGCTTCAATGATGGCATGTTTCCAAAACATATGTGTATGGCGGAAATTGCAGTGGAGGGAAAGTCTTACATATGTTTTACTAGGGCGATTGGGAAAGTCTTACAAAGCACTTCTTGAATTCAACATCCCAAGCTTTCTACCAAATTATCCTAATTTGCGAGAATTTCAGATTCTCTTCTAATTTTAAAAAATCTGAAGAGCTTCTGCAAAATTCTATCTTGAGTTGAAAGATATTTGTAGAAAATCTGCAGTTTCTACAGATTTTCTGCATCTCAGTTTTTGCAGATTTTCGGTACCACGGTTTCTGTAGATTTTCTGCAGAAATTTCACTGAAATTTTTAGAATTTCTGCAGAAAATTTGTGAGTTTTCCTCTCACATTTGAACAGAATTGTTCTGCGGCTCAGGCATCTTTACTACGACTTACGTCACAAATTTAGTAGTATTTTGATTTGGGAGTCATGAGCATCGAGTCCCCTAAATTTTTAAAATTATTGAATGCAAATAATTTATAAATTAACTTTTTTTTATGTGTGTCTGAGACACTAGAATCTTAATGTTTTCAAAAAAAAAAAAAAAAAAAAACAATTGTTTAAGAAATACACTATAGTTATATTGATTCCTAACATTGTATTTATACTGTCAAGCTTCTACTTTTATTCAAGATTACTCTTCAATTGCAGATTTAAAAAGTGTCATTAACTATCCAAATATTTCTAAGTTTAGTAAAATAAACTCACCAAATTTTGGGAAATTACTGCAGTGTTGATAAATTGTTCAAAAAACTTGACAAACTCTTGACATACACAAATAAAAAATGTTCATAGTCACTATTAACGGTTAGTCATGATTTTAGTAATGTCAAAACTAAAATTCTCATGAAAAATTCTACATAAAGTGTAACCTCAAACGTGTGTGTTTTTAATGTTCTTTTTTATCCTAGTGTATTGCTAAAAACTTCTCTCTCTTTCTTTTTTTTTCGTAAAATATTCTATTTACGTTTATACACAACTCTCGTAGGAATAATTAACAGGTTTATTGTGTTTTTTATTCAACATCTTTCAACAAAATTGTACGCAGTGCAAAATAAGCTTTTATTCCTGGTTGCTACAATAATTTTTCTCAAACTATACTCATACTTTTATTTTTCTGTGCAGTGCATGACTGTTTGATCCTTTTGCAAGCAGGGGAAAGTATTTAGCTCTTGTAAGAGTTTCGAGTGAACCTAAAAAAAAATTGTATAATATACAAAGCCTATTATCCTTTTTTAGACATTTACTTTGTGCTATTATTATATAAGTATTTACTGTTACATATATATATATATATAAATATTATATATATATATCTATATCTATATATATATATATATATATATAAATATTATATATATATATATATATATATATATATATATATATATATATATATATATATATATATATATATATATATATATAGTTCAGCCTGTAGCTCTTTCCTTGAATGCCCTCGCTATATCATTTGCAGTGCCAAAAGATGGCTTTTTTTAAGTATGAACACTGTTTTCGCCTCTCTTTTCTCAACCCTATCGGGAACCCTAATTTTAGAAAAATGGTAGTTTTTTCTCTCTCATAGAACAGCATCTTATAAACTTTTACCAGTGAAAAAGATTAAGTATGTTACAAATGTGTAATTTGAAATTATAGAATGCCTAAGTTTCTTCTTTTATTCATTTCATAAACATTATTTTAAAATAAGAAAGGAGACAGACGTAGGTGTTTCTCTTGCGTTTTCTCTTGTTAGATTTTCAATGAATGGTTCATATTTCATTGTATTAATTTATATGTTGAGTTTTGTAGTTAAAAATAAATATAGAGTAAAAGTAATTTTTATTATACGTTTTACCTCATAAAGTACATTCATTTTGTTATGTATGAAAAGGTTCACCCATTAATATTTTTTGGTAAGACATGCCATTCTTCTATTGAAAAAGTGGGCATCTAGTTGGAAAACCTAAGTATATACATCATCAAATTTGAAGTTTCTTTTCGTTCTAATAGATGGCGCCACAACGTATGTGGGAAACAAATTCCTAATTTCATGTCGTCTTCCTTCAGAAAATCCGTAATCTACGAGAATGTCTCAAAAACAAGACCTCAAACTGCGTTGCATGTTGCATCCTCTTTTACCATACCTTTTTGACCACGTGATTGGTCCAAAAAATCACATAACCCTTTTCCTTGAATATCTGCTCCAACAATATTCACATAACGCTAATTTTTGTGTCGAAAATTCTCGGAAATTCAGCTAATTTTTTTTTGATATATATATACACTGTCCATTCGCGATAACTCGAATCTAAAGAAACCGACGAAAAACTGACTTTTCGGAAGTTCGACTTACCGCTAGTTTCGGTTTTCGACATCTTAAAATAAAAAATGCATCGAATATTCAATTAATATGTACATATAACAGACAAAATTACAGAACTCAAAAGTTTTTAAGCACAGTATGCACAGTTTAATCAAAAATATTGAGAGAAAAAAAATGAAAACGCATGTTTTGATTTCGATACTGCTGGAACCACTGGAATAGAGCTAGTTGACTTGATAACTTGGCAGCTTAAAAGCAAATTCGTAGTCCAGCAACATGTCAAAGTGTAAACAGTACAGTACAACAAAAGAAAACAAGCTAACTCATTTCCAAACGTGTGACTCCTTTATCACACATTGGCTCAATAAGTGCTATTCTTGCTTTAGTGTGCAGGAATTGCAAGTGAAGGTGAATTAATTTTTCTCTCATAGTCACTTGTTTCTTATTATTAGATAATATTATTAGAATAATTAGCATGGAATTAAAGACAAACAGGTCTGGACTTGATAAAAACTTCGAATTATAGTAATATGCGAGTTGTCGGACTTCGAGTTGTCGCGAATAGACTGTATATATATATATATATATATATATATATTCGCGACAACTCGAAGTCCGATAACTCGCATATTACTATATATATATATATATATATATATATATATATATTTATTTATTTATGTATGTATGTATGTATAAATTGAATAATGAATGAATTAACTAATATTATTTTGCTTCTTTCTAAAAGTACGAAATAAAAAAACTGTTGCATAAACAGAGGTGACCACCTGTGGGTTGGGGGGGGGGGGGGGCATGGCGTAGACTGCGCCATTGAAATTTTTTAGGGGGGTTGTTTTGAGGGATGTTTTTTTTCGTTTTGAGGTTTCCGTCATATTGCGGGGGGGTGCGCCCTTCCCCTTGGGGGGGGGCACCCCTGGCATAAAAATATATGAAGACATGTTGATCCATGAACTGGTCAATGGCGCCCATATAGGGGGGCAAGAGGGGGCTCAAGCCCCCCCTCAGAAATTAGAACTTCCTTGCTTTTAGTACTTTTTTCTTTGCAAAAATGTAAAAACATTTCCTCTCCACCCATTAATGAATAATTTATTTAAAATGTCGAACTTTAATTACTCTAATTTGTACTGAAATCGATTTCCATGGGGGAAAAATCCTGCTAAACCATGGGGAAAATATCTGAGCCCCCCCCTTAAAATTTTGCATATGGGCACCTTTGGAACTGGTTTGTATTCGAAGTACGTTAACGTTACATGGTTGCAATGAAATTTTACTGACCGCAAAAGACTCAAAACAAAACCCAGAAATCGATGTTACTCTGGAAGGGGGAAAAAAAAGGACAGCTGCTAAGTATTAGTGTATTGTGGAGTGAACGCGGAAGCTGAACTTAAGCGATAAACGACCCTTAAATCTTTTTTGTTTTTTGCCAAACTTTTGTACTTTATAATTGAAACTATTTCGCAATCAAGGATTTTTTTTTTCATTAAAAAAATAAAATAAAAGCTACGTCATTCGACTGTCGGTACGGACAAGAGCAGGGTTGAATTGGTGCCGGAAAGCCGCTCTTTACCTCTTGTCTGAAAAAAATCAAGTATTTCGCTTAAAGCTCAGGGTTCAATACACAGCCGGATCCAAAATTTTTTCATGGGAGGGGCGGCGATTGATTTTTATTACTTACGTTTTACTATGTATACTGATTTGCAAATATTGATCACAAAGGTTTTGGACTTGAATTCCAAAACAGTTCCGAGATAGGGTCATAAATAGGCTTGCCAGATTTCTGAAGTGTTCAACCGGGACACCGGGACCCCCCCCCCCCAGCTAGTATCAGAAAGGCTAGTATCATTTCGCACAAAGGCACACAAAAAAGGCACACACCTGTGTTTGATTTTTGAGTGTTTTTTAGGGCTGCTCAATGCTATGAATAAATGGCTAATAATTATGAACCTAAAGCAGGGGCAGTAAAAAATGACATAAGTAGATAAAATTTGAACATATGACTTCTTAGATGAAAATATTTACAATTTATTTTAGTTAGAAAAAACACTTTGAATGATCAATAAAAATTTAACAATATTTAGATTTTATAGACCTTTTTTAAAGTTTTTTTTTTTTGGTCTTTACCTAATTATCCTAAATAACCTTTCACATTCAATTATATTTTGACATTTTTTGCTCATTTATAATCAAATTTATAATTTTTCGGGATATGAAGTCAATCGGCCGAGACACCAGGATTTTGTCTGAAAACCGGGACGGTCCCGGGCATCTGGCAAACCTAGTCATAAACCAAACCTGCCATCTCTCATTAACAATAAAACTCGTCTAAATTTGCGTTTTTTGAACTTAATTTTCGAAAAATAAACCGAAGGTGAGGCGATGGGGGCGATCACCCCCATCGCCCCTTCTTTGTATCCGTCCCTGGTTCAATAATTATTTCTTTTTGGCTTTCTATTCTGAAATATTTACGAATTCACTACTGATGCAGAGGCCTGAAAATGTTCAACCATCGAGAAGAGATAAAATGGAGGGAGTAAAGGCAAGACCCTACGAGATAGATTTTAAAGAAAGGCATTGGACGAAATCAGGTTTCATTCGCTAGTTTCACGCAAAACGTGTCAACCATTCGTCGTTGTTGAGTCATGTGACTTGAACTCCTTGCCCAAGCTTTTGCTTAGCCAATGATTGGACTAGCTCCCTCTATTTACTAATTCCTGCTAAGTGTTCAACACTCCAAGAGCACCTTCCAACTACTCAAATCTCCAGTTCATAGGGCTTTGGTTTGCACATCTTCTCAGTAGAAAGGCAGTTTGGTTTGGACGTGTTAAGCAGGACATGATAGTTTTTAAATTGTTGTAAACAAATTAAGTTAACAATAAAATAATAATGTTCTTTGTGTTGCATGTGGCAAACTTTCTATTCCCGGTCTTCTTGTGCATTTGTGATTTGGGATGTTCTGTGTAGCCCCGTCGTTTAAATGGATCAAGGTGGGGAATTGACTTTTAGAGATTGGTGTATTTTCATGTACGTGAGCGCGTTTTTTGTTTTGTAGTTTCCGGTAAAATTGGCATTACGTATTCCTCCTCCCCCCCCTTTCGAAAAAAATGTGAAATGACGTACCTGGTTCCAGGACCGGCTCTAGTAGCTCTGCCGACCTAGGTGATATTGACAAGTGCCGCCCCCCTCCATTGAATAATAATAATAATGATGATAATATAAAATAATGTATTAATAAAATAAAAATTAAGTAATAAAAATAATTTAATCACACAATTTGCCGCCTCTAAATTTAAATTGAATTTCTAGTTAAATTCCGCACCTGTAAACACTCTAAATTATTATTATTGTTATTTTGCATTGAAGCAGTGAATCTTTTATGGCGCTGGAACAAATATTCATACTTAAAAGAAAAAAAAACGTTCCAATTCGAAATTTTCCGCGTCTAAAAATCTGCCGCTTTAGGCGGCCGCCTAGGTCGCCTACCCCAGGAGAAGGGCCTGCCATGTTCTGAGGCACTCGTAGGCCGAATTTACTTACAATGATGGTTCACATCTGGGAAGACCTCTGAATTGCCATATTGCTTCGAGAATAACGCATTTACCTCTGTTAGATACCCTCTGTTAGAAGTTGGATCAACCCGCTTGTCTGAGGCATTCTGAAACTGTATATATAATTACTTGTAGCGTTGTCTTGTATGCCTTAAATAAGGGAATTTTTCATTAAAAAAAAAAAAAAAACTGTGTCTATAGTTGGGTACTTGCACATCTTTAAAACTATTTTTATGTACCGAGGCCGTCCGTCATTGACTGGAAAAAACTAGTAACTGTCTTTGCATTTTGACTATTGGGGGAAAAGCGGTTGTAAAATCGTATGTTTTCTATTAAATCATACCAAACAAAATTTGATATCTGAAAGTATTTTTACGATGAGAATAGCAAAAACAGGTTGATGTCATTTCCCTCCCACGTGTAGGTTTGAAGGTTGCAGGAATAAAAAAGTATTTACTGTGTAAAAAATTTCAGTTGCCATTTTTTTTATGCTTTTGAGTAAAAAAATATCTTTCTTGCAAGGTGTTCCAAAATCTAAACAAACCGTATATCGTCCTTGGGAAGGTCGCCTACTTGTTAAATAATATTCAAGTTCTTTCAACTTTCATTATTTTGGCGAGGACCAGGATAAGTTATGCTAATAGTAGCAGTAGATGAGCGATTCATATTCGTTTTTAAGTATTTTCTGCATTTCTTTTGGTATGTCTCCACTTTGTTTTTTCTTTTCTACCTACATGAGTTGTTGAACTTAAGGTGCTTTTTTTACGTTCTGAAGTGTGGGGGTTTGTTGACTCACACTGAACTTCAACCCTGAGATTCTCGAGTCTTGTGTAATATTTTCTCCCCGACTGAGGATTGAGGGTGAGTCACATGGGTGAACCGGGCGGGGTGAGAAGGAATCGTAAAGGTGCATTCGCTTTCGCTGTTTTTATGTGATCGAAATGAACGTTTTTCGAAGCAAGTTCCTTGTGTGGAAAGCTGTGGGAGTAGATGTTTTTTTTTTTAATGGAGAGACTACTTGTGTGCGTGTTGCGAAAAGAACTGCAGCTATAGGTATTAAATATGAAAGTAATTGTTCTCCAAGAAGGTGGACAATGGCACTATCACCAGTGATAATATTTCGAGGAGGCGTGTTGTTTGAGTGGGAGATAAAAGATTCAAAAGAGGTTAATGGGCGGTTGTGAATAATTAGGAAATATTTAATAGTTTTGTGTGGAAATAGGAATTGGCGGTGGTGTAATGGTGCTTTTTTGGACAGGGAAAGGGGGGAGGGTGGGGGGGGGATTGCGGGTGATCACAAAGTATTTCTTAAGAAAATAAATGAATCTATACTAATATAAAAAAAAAGGAAGAGCGGAATTTTTTTTTTTTTTTTGTGTTTATATGTTCGAGGTAATCTCCAGAACCACTGTAACGATTTGAAAAATTCTTTCGCTGCATGAAAGGTGCATTCTTACTGAGTGACATGGGCTATAATTTATGCATATATGTATTCATACTATTTTTTTAAACCAATAGTTTGTCTTCGCTACCAGTTTCTGTTTCGTACTGTTTTCTTCTTATATAGGGTAAAGACCCCAGTAATTGGCACTTTAAGAGTTTGTCCTTAAACTTACCTCTGTTTTCAGTGCTTAGAAAAAAAAATACTATCTTGCAAATATTTTTGTATCAAAGAGTGCACATACACTTGTCACACATGCCAATTACTGGGGACTAGCAAAATTAAAGCACCAGTAAATGGCACCCATCATTATTTTAAAATTCCAAATAGGGAAGAAAATATACTTGTACACAATTAAAGTAACACCTTTCAACTAAATAAAACTTTTGACAACGAAAATTTAAAATATATTTTAAGTCAGGTTTTAATGGATTTATGTGCATGCTTCCCTTAAGCCAGAAAAGAAGCTTTTGCAACAAAAATGGCTGATTTGACACCAGCCGCAATTGTTTCTCTTTCCTACGTACTGCTGCCATTTAGTAACGTGAAATGAAGTTATAATCTTTAAAATTAATGTACATTCAGTTGGTATATAGCCTTCTATTTAAAAAAAATGGATACGAGTCTTTTTTTTTTAGGACATTTTTGTTGGAAGTGCCAATTACTGGTGCCGTGCCAATTACTGGGGCTGTTACCCTACGTAAAAACAAAACCCGATTGCCTCGCATCCGCAATGACAAAATGGTTTACCGTCGGGCCCGTGCCAAGCCTGATCGGCGCCGTCGTGCAAATGTCTTTTGAGCGTCTTATTGCTTTAAGGTTCGAGCAAAATATGGTTAACACCTGGGGTGAGGTTTTGTAGACAAATGTAACATGGGAAAAAAAAGTTTTGCATTCAATTTATCAAAAGAAAAACAATCTGTAAATTTTTAATTTTCGAACACAGTGTGGGTTTTTACTTCATACCTCGAAGTTATTTCGAGTAAGGGCGGATGTAAAGGCGATCGAAACTGACTTTTGAAATCTGACTTTTTCTCTTCGAAACCTTGCATTGAGCTGCTGTTAAAAAAAAAGATGTCCAGTTTCAGTGAATCAGAGCATTTTACCCCAACATTTTTTTTAAAAAACAATTCTTGAAATTTGATTGAAATAATTATTGCTTATTTCAGTCTAATAAGTACTTAAAAAAATGAGAAACGGCTATTACGCAGCTTAAATCCTCATATGAATAATAGCCGATGATCGAGTAACCCGCGTGTTTCAACAGTGAAACTCGCGCCACGGTATGATAATAATGTGTGTTAATAATGTTTAACATGCAGGGAAAGGCTTAACTGTGACAAGGCTGAACTGGATCCGGTAACTTAACTGTTTTACTGGTAAGACTGTGTCCTTTCAGGGGAATTAAGAAACGAGAAAGTGGTTCAAAAATGAACGCTACCTACTGGAGTTTAGGGTTCATTCACTGGAGTTAGGGCTACAATTTCAACTATGAAAATATCTCCAAGCAGGCAATGGCTTCGTTCAAATGTAGACGCAATTTTCACCCTTCATACCTTGAAGAGCGATTTTCAAATTTATAATATTTGATATACTGTCCAGAAAGCAAGATGTCTACTTCTGGACATAGTATTGATCAATATTTAGTTTGTTTCTGAAGAAAATGTTTCAACATGTAGAAAATCGCAAAAAAAAAAAAAAAAATAAAAAAAAAAAAAAATAAAAAATAAAAAAAAAAAATAAAATAAAATAAAATTAACTTGTAAACGATATTGAACCTTTACTCTCCAATTCTGTCTGTCCTGTTCTGTGTCTGTCTGTAATATTAAGACCCTTGTGTTAAAGGGAAAAAAAAACCCCCTAATGTTCAGCAAAAATGACAACTGTGTTTTGAAATACTTAAAACAAAAATTAATGACGTAATGCATTTCGTTTTTTAAAGTATTTAAACTTCAAAACCTTTCATTTTTTTTAAATGTAGGTATGCCGGTTAATAAAATCAGCCGCTTTATGAAATCAAATGTCCTGAGAACGAATGTGATTTTAATAAGCGGCACTGTAGTGGGTTTTTTCAAGTATGCCTGCCCGGGAAAAAAAAAAAAAAACAAGCAGGTTTTTCGTGCTGGGCCCGGTTTGACGAACCCTGCCTTTGATATGCTAATGCGTTTTTGGAAAAAGAAAATATTTTTAAGTATCAAAGTTAACGTCGCTCTAAATATCTCTCTAAACTTTAATTGACAAATAATTATTCAAAGATTTATAACTGTCAAAACATGACAGCAAAGTACTGAATGGATTCCTAAATTGAAGTAGAGGATATTCCCGCTTAAAATATGAAACTGAAATCATTTCCAGTAAAATCAAAAATTCTAAAATATGGAACCGTTACATAAGGTCTAAAACAAATACATAGTCTCTTCAAAGTTTTTTTAAAATTTAATACACTAATAGTTAAAGAAATAAAAAGGGGTTGGGAGTTGCCATCATGCTTTTTGGTCGAGACAGCATCGCAATTTTACTGTGGATGCGTATTTTCCTTAAAGCCGTTCCATCGGAATGGGGACTTAAACTGGCCTGCACGCCCTCCCGATTTAGCTCCCTGTGACTATTTCCTGTGGGGTTATCTGAAGTCGCGGGTTTATAACGATTGTCCACGAACCCTGGAGGACCTGAAACCGCATCCTAGTCGAAATTGCCAATAAACCGGACGATATGCTCCACAGAGTTGACCAAAACTTCCGAGTTCGACTAAATCAGTGTATTGACAATGGAGGGCAACGCTTACAAGATATTGTTTTCAAAAATCTCCGTTTATATAGGCAGGAAAAAGATAATAATAATTAAACAATAGGGTATGCAATTTTTAAAATTTTTTTATAGGTATTATGTAAATTTTTTTCATTTTCAAAAAAGGAGGTTCCCGCGTCTCACCATGTATACTCACTGACTAGCAAAAAAAAAAAAAAAAAAAAAACTGGCGTTGCCTGTGTCAGAAATAATTGTGAGAAACAATCGCTACTTTTATTCGTTTTCTGTTTTAGCTGAAAAAACTCAAAACACACCGCTTTGACGTGATTAAAAATCGAGCTTCTTCTTTACCCATAAAAGTCAAATACCAATAAGTATAAAGAACGAAATAGTATTCAGTTCAAAACGAAAGCACGACATTTGAGCATATAAAAATTGGAAGAATTTCCGAAATATGAACTAACAAAAACAAAGATCACTAAAAAAAATCGTGCGCTTTATTTATTTAATTAAATAGTACACACATACACAAAAAGTCTCTACTATGTTTCCCAAAGAGTGGAAAAGGTAGTTTCCAAATATTTAAATAACTTTAAATTTATGTTTGCTCCGGCGAAGCCTTGATTCAAAATTTTCATTATAATTACTATTAATATTGCTGTTGTAAGGCAACGAATTTCGGTAACAATGGGTTTTATATTCAATCATTTAATGGGGAAATTACATGAAATTTAGTGTTTTCCATCATAACTTTTTAAAACTAAGATTTTTAGGAATAAGTTATAGCCTATGTTTCTTCCCGAGAATGTAGCTATCTATGGTGAAAAAATAGTTAAAATCCGTCCAGTAGTTTTGAAGATTACCCGGACATCCTTACCAAGGCTTCACTCGATGCGCGTCTTATCGAATGAAGCCTTGTCCTTACATACAGAAGAGCCATTTATGTATATAGATGAGGATACAAATCCTAAGAAAGCAATAAATGTCATGCTTGCTCCAGAGAAGCCTCGATTCAAAACTTTCATTATCATTACTATTAATATTGCTGTTGTAAGGCAACGAGTTTTTGTAGCGATGGGCTTTATATTTAATCTTTTAATGGGGAAATTTACTGTTTTTCATCATAACTTTTTTAAACTAAGTTTTTTAGAAATAAATTGCAGCCTATGTTGCTTCCTGATTATGTAGCTATCTGTGGTGAAAAAATAGTTAAAATCGGTCCAGTAGTTTTGAAGTTTTCTCCGGACAGCCTTACATACAGAAGTATCCATTTATGTATATAGATTAAAGAAAACATATTAAAAATTAAGTACGTATGCTCATAATTTTGCATTTGTATCCATTTATATATTTTTGGGGTTGCACCGGGCCTGCTTAATTTCTGTGATATTGATGCCGTTAAAGATGTCGATTTCCCCCTTTGATTTTTAGAGTTGGTAAGTGGCAAATAAGTTTTAAAGGATTTTCAAGAAATGGCCTCAAAAGTATTAAATTGAAATTGGAAAGGCTGCAACAAATTTTATTTTATAACCTTATCGTTAGGCTTTTATTTTCAGCATGTGACATTTCGCCGAAATGGAAACAACATAGTTTTGTGTGCTTTGAATATGTCAACTATTGTGCCAACAAGACACAATTTATGGGAAAGTTCACTTTTCTACTTGCGTTTGAAGAAGAACGGGGTTCATCTGAAGGGTATCGAATGCTTTCAGAAGCTTACGGAAACATGCTTCATCGATTTCCACATGCGAAGTTTCGTATTGGCTTTTTAAAAGTGACGATTTTAACACCAATGGCAAAGAACCCGATGAACGGCTACAAACGTTTGAGGATGCCAAATTGGAGGCTATATTGGACGAAAACTAGTGCCAAACAACTTTACCGAACTCAATTGATGCATTTGAGCCGAACATTGCGGGGAAAACGGCCACAATATAAGGAGAGGCATAACATGGTAATTTTGCAACATGATAGCGCTCGGTCACTTGTCTCGCAGCCGGCCAAAACATACCTTGATACACTGAAATGGGAAGTCCTACCCCACTCGCTATACAGCCCCCGTTAGACTACTATTTTGTTTCGTTGATGACGCATGCTTTTGAGGATCAGCGCTTTCGCTCTTTTGATGTAGTCCAAAATTGAATCGATTCGTGAATCACGTCAAAAGACGCATCGTGTTTTTTTGATTCCATCCGATAAATGGCTAGAAAGTTGGGAAAAGGTATTGGCCAACGATGTACAATGCTTCGAAGAATGAACATGAAACCATTTTTTCACAATAAAGCGTCGAACTTGGGGGGGGGGGATCCTTTAAAAACTTACGTTGATTGCAAAAAGGGAACACTGGTGCTATTATCATGAATGAAAAGGTGCTCGGCTCTCTTTTTCTGGAAGACATTTTATATCTTTTTGAATGTGTTAGCGAGCAGAAGACTTTAACGATGTCAGTCTCACCCAAAGTGTCCAGAGAGCCCGGGTTTTTTTTCTTTCTGGGAAATGTTATTCTTCAAGATCGCCCGACCTACTCACCATCATGTGAAGAACAATCTCTCCTCGGATCGTAAAATAAGAAACCTGTTCTGCTTGTTTTGATGCATGATTTTGCTTTCTGGTTAGCTGTCAACGTTGCCTTGTTTTTTAATTGAAAGCAGTTTCTCCCTTTAAAAAATATGCGTGGTGTGTTTCCTCGCGAATTTGTTTTCCAAGTTGCAGTTATTCGGTTATACTTGCTGTCAGCGCTACTGTGCATGTCTATCATGCACTCGACGTGCCTTATATTTGGCCATTGTTTGTAATCCGAAAATTTTGGGTTGCCGTTTCGAAAATTTTGTGCTGACAACGCATTTTGAAACTGATAAATTATGAAATAAATTTAAAAAAAAACTTTTAAAATGTGTTTTTTTTTTAAATGATTTTTGCATACATATTTGAAGAGTTTTTACAGCGAAGGGGGTGGGGGAGGTAGTCGAGCTTCCTCACAGTTTCTGAAAATTTCACACCGTCTTCAAAATTTTTACTTCAGTTCACTTGCACCCCTAATTTGGCGCACGAAGGATCACTTACTATAATTTTTAGAAGAGCGAAAATCCATTGATACATTTTTAAGACTACGAGACACAAAAAGCGGTTAAAAAACCTTGCTCCAAATGTTGTTAAGTTTTTCCTTTCACACGTTGGCATTTAAGTTATCTTCTTTTGCCTTCCAACTGTAAAAGCATTTATTTTCGCGAAAATGAAGAAGATATCGGTGAATTCGCGAGCTGAAAATTTTGCGAATTTTAAATGAGCAGAACCGAAAGTTCAAGTAAAATCTTTACGAGCAGGGTTGACAAATTTTGACTGTTGGTGGTTTTTATTAAATTTTTAACGGTGGATGTTAAAAAACTTAAATTGCTGTCCAACACCTGACTAAAATTTAAAAAAAAAAAAAAAAAATGATACTCAGTATTATAAATTTTGATTTTATACATTAAACGTTTTTAACAAAACTCTTGGAAAAATGCTTGTGGAGAATCTGTGTTGCGGAAATATTTAGGGGCAACTACCTAAGATTGGATTTTAATTTAATGAGAGAAGATTTACATGTTTTGAAGAGGAAAAAGGTTTTGGAATTGTAGGACTAATACTACTTACGGATTACGGGAATCAATTTATGAAATGTTTTACCCTGGTCTTCTAACTATGATTCTGTTCAAACACTACAAGTCTGTTTTAGGAATGCTTTTGTTCCTTGAATTAGGTTTTTTACTAGGACATCCAAAACGTTTTGTTTCACTGTTTTGGGGGGTATCTTAATTATTTTTCGGAAATCTCGATTAAAAATGTAAGATACTCATATGGAGGTTGGTTTTGTGATAATAAAGGGACTTCTTTTTTCTTCTTTTTTTGTTGTGATTTTTTTGAGAAAGTTACGATTTTAAGATCATTATATTTCTGACGGCTCTGTTTTGGCTATCAATATTTTTGTGAAGAGTCAAGTTTTGTAATTCAACGATCTGTGATATTTGCAATAAAAATTTTCGCAAAAAGTCTTGAAGTTGGAAAAAAAAAAAATGTTTTTGTTAGTTCAATTTCGAAACCATTCCAATGTAAGCTGAGTCACAATCAGATTTCAATCTTGTTAGCTTCATCTCTTTCCATTTTTTTTTTTTTTTTCTTTATCGTATGTGTCCAATTCTTGAATTTTGCCTTTGAAATTAGTGAGGACGAGTAGTATATATTCCTTAAAATTTTTATGAATTTATCGCAAAAATATGTAAATGAATTGCTAACATCACTTAGTTTTCTTAAGAAAATAAATATTTGTCAACATGTTTTGTTTCTTGATCGTGGTTTAATATGCAATCATGGCTCTCCGAAGTGGACGAATTACGTGATGTTATTCTTTATTCTGTTCGAAACGGGATGAGCTGGGTCTGTTTTTTTGTAGTTGTATTTATTCACTGGTTTAAAGAATTACAAATATGTGACCTGATATTTTAGTTTGTTATTCTTTCTAACTTTCAACTCATTCCGGAAGATAGAGCAACCCTGCAGTCGCGACCCGTTTACTGAGACATCCATTTGTCACAGGATATACTTTTCATTCTGAAGTAGTAGCAACGTATCTTGCCAATCCACCTACTTTAAAGCATCGATAAAAGGTGATAGAGTCAATCGATAGTGCTTAGGAGGAATGAGATTTTTTACTTCTTTAGCTTATATTAGTGCATTTGTCTCTTCTTGAAAAAAGTGACCAAACATAAAGTAACATTTAGTTTGAAGAAGAACAGTACGTCATAGCAAAGGTGTTTGTGATCCGAAATGTGCGAAACTTTTGAGTTGCCTTTTCTGAAAATTTTAGGCTGACAGCACATTCTAAAACTGAAAAATTATTTAAAAAAAAAAAACTGTTAAAATGTATTTTCCCCATTCATTTTTGCATTCATATTTGACGAGTTTTTACGGGGGAGGAGGGAGCCTCCTCATAGTTTTCGAAAATTTCACAGAGGTTTTCCACGTCTAGCAATTTTTCGTACCATCATGTTGCTTACACGAACACTATTTTAATAGACTCCGTATATTTGCTGTAAGGAAAAACGACTGCTGACAATTTAGCTGTGATTTCCACTCATTGATTTGATCACAGCGAAATGTCCCTGTGCTTAGTATCATAACGTCTCTTAATGTTGTATTCCTTCACTAGCAGTACCCGCACAGCGATGCCCGTGCTAAAAATTTAATGGAAGTCCGTTGAATAAAAAAAATTGACGCCCCCTCCCACTCTGATGTAAAATGATCGTTTTTCTTCGTGCATAAAATGCGTACACACCTTTTCAAAAAAAAAAAAAAAAAAAACTATTTTAAGTTTCTTTGGAATTTAAAATTTTTCGTCAAATCATAAATTTGATTTACAGTTGCTTTAAAACTAAATTTAGCGAGTGAAGCGGTTTTTACTGCAACTTAAAATATTTCGCCTAATAAACAAAAAAAGACGTCAAATAATATCTTTCAAATGTAAAAATAATTTCGCAGCATTTTAAAATCATCGTCAAAAAAAAAAAAAAAAAAAAAAAAAATCGTACATTTCGCTCGGATAAAAATAAACCAAAAGTTTCTTTTCTTTCAAAACAAATCGCCAAAACAATGAATTACATTAACGGTTGCCTTAAAACAATAATCCTAGATTGAACTGCTCAGCTCCTAACTTGCCAAGCGACCACGCTACCGGAACCCAGTCCTTTTGCGAGTGAAGCGGATGTTTTTTCTTTGGCAAAAATAAATGTTTCGCCAAATAAACAAAAAGGTACAAAATCACATTAACTGTAGCTTTCAAATCTTTACATATTAAGAGCTGCGTAGCACGACTTTGCCCGGTCTACCTTGAGAACAAAAATTGTGTGAAGTGACATATATTCAATAATTAATTAAAAGAATAACTTAATAACTTAAAGAATAACTTAAATAAAAGAAAAAAAGACACCATGCAAAATTACCCTTCCAATGACGACAGATCTTATAATTAACCCCGGCCCAAATTAAAATGCGAAAGAGATTTTAAAAGCGTAACCATGGAAACATGAAATAAAATAAGTTTTAGATATCAGATGCAAAATAAAATTGATTCAAAAAGCGTAACTGTGGAAACGCGAAAATAAAATGGTTGAAAACCTGAATCAAAATGACATATTTCGAAATTGATTTAAAAACGCTTGTAACTTTTTTTTTTCCTTTGAAGATAGAAGCTAATTTTTTCGACCAAAGGTCGAGAGAGATCTGGAGTAAAAAATGTCGCTTTTTCCAATGCTGTCAAAAAGAAAACTGTGGGACGATTCCTTCTTTTTTTATTGATAGATTTAATGAAGAAAGTAGTGCCTGAATTTCAGCTAAGCCTAAAAAAGTTCGAGCTAAAAACGCAAATTACTCCCGCCGTAATTAAGTTAGAGCATTGAAATAAATAGTTTAAAACGCGGAAAATTCTACCCTTTTTAACGATATATAATATTAATATGTGCAAGTAATTTTTCACCCCTTTAATAGCCAATAATAGGCAATTTACTTGAAATTTGGGCCTAAATGTGAATAAAAAAAAAAACTATTCATTGAATTTTTTTCGAATTTATAGCCTATGTTACTCAGTAAGAAAGCACCTTTCATTTATTGAAAGAATTTTTCAAATAGGGGCAGTTGTTCCGGAGATTACCTCGAACATATAAACACACAAAAATCCTCCCTCTCTCTTTATAATATTAGTAAATATTACAGCTTATTTTTCGTTGCAAATAAGGTAAACTATTTTACTCTTATGCTGAACGAAAGGTAAACAGAGTTTTTTTTTTCTTGGAAATATTGCCTTTTTCTTTTCATTTTTTTTTTCTTTTGCAAGTTTCAGTTTTATCTAATCGAAAGCACTTCCCTTGCCACTGGTGGCCCACTTGCCACGGGTTTGAGACCCCTACTGTAGATAGTGAATAGAATAGTTAAATCAGCCGTGAATAGAGTAAATTGTATTATTAGGAATTTTCGTATAAATTACAAATGCAATCAAAGTTTTGCCTTTTCTGTTGGATGCATCATGTTTGATAATGTTGCTTGGACAAAAATGAAAGTTAAGTAAATAGTAAAAATGTGTGTGTGCAGACCGTTTTTTTTTTCTCTCTTTGATTTCTCGTTTATTTTTAAATTTTTATTCCAAAAATACAATGCTTTTTTTTTACTTTATCTGCATAAAGTACCTAGTAAAATGTATTGATTTTCTTCAAATAATATTTTAACAAATGTTTTTCTGCGCGTAGTATAAATACTTGTATAATTTTATACAAAGTAATTTTTCAAGTCATAAATGTTATAAATTTTTTTACATTGAATCTTTGGTTGCGATTATTTATTTTCCTCATTTCTATTTAGTTATTATTTTCAAAATATTTAAGTATACTTTTTCACTCATTTCCTCATTGTTATTTGGAGTGACCTACATTCTCCCCATTAGCCCATTTCTAATTTTGCAGTTTAATGAGTTAAGCGTTCGTATATATCGCTTTCTTTCTGAACTTTCTTCATCAACTCCGATCTACTGGTCGAAGCGGAATTAATTTTAATTATTTTGTTTCACATAGCATGTTGTCACTCACGCCAGTAAAAAAAAGCAAAAATAATATCCAATGAGAACCCAGAAGAGCAGGAAAAACTGTTTGTTGGTTCCTATCGCATTGTTTTTTTTCTCTCTTGATCAAATAAAGCTTTCAGATTGAGTAGGTCATTTCGCTGTCCGAATTTAGGATATGATGCTGAATCTCGGATCGCTCTCTCGCTCCCCCTCCCCCCTTCAAATACACTTTTCTAGAACATGCAAAGTAAATACAAACGAGCTGAGAATGTTTTCATGCGTATTTTTACGGGCTGTTTTTCCCATAGAACTACTTTTCTAACGACCAGTTTTTCCAAAAGAACCGTGCTGAACTAGTTTCTTGCCGTCTCACACAGAACGAAGGCACCCAATGCTCGCCGGGTCCGATCTAGATTTCTTCCGCGAGTAATATGAAGTGATTGTGTGTGTTGTGGAACTGGTTTACCTCTACCCAGCAGAAAGGCTTGGCTCTCACTTGGCTTGTGTTCAGGTAGAAGAATGTTGTCCGCGGAAGGTCGCTCAGATTTTGGAGAACACCCTCCCTCTCTTCCTTTCCCAGCTTAGATTTTCTTTTTAAGGGAATGTCGATTAATTGTCAACACGAGTTTTTGCTAGTATCGCTGCTTATTATGTTCGGAAATTGAGACGATCTGAATGAGACTTTGTTTTGCTTTGAGACATGAAAAGCGCATACATGCAGACACCACACTATAGAATTGGCTTCCATCCTATGTATACAGTCAAATCCTGTTTTAACCGAATGGAACCAGAAAAATCATTTCTCTCAATCGGAATAACATTATGGCAATATCTAGGGAAGATCTAGAAAGTTTTCAAGGCGCTTATTATTTATCTTTTGCACGTATTGGTCGCAAATGTTTCGAACTTCAATTCCAAAAATTATCCGAGGAAGAGCCCCGAATCCCCTCTTCGTCTAATGTTATTGAAGGTCACGTAAAATTGCAGTTTTTGAACTTCAGTATTAAAAATTATGGGATGCGAACCTCCTGTCTTCCTAACGTCATCTGAGATTGTGAAAAATTTCCTGTTGGGAACGTCTATTTTGAAAAAAAGTCAGGGAGAGAGTTCCAAGCACCCTCTTTCTCTTTAGTTATCAAAGCTGGCTTACAATTGCGTTTTTAGGACTTCAATTTCGAAAAATTTCCGGGTAGTTTCCCTCAACCACCTTTCCCTAATATAACGGAAAATCACCTGAATTACTTTTATGGATGATCATTTTTTAAAAATTTACGGAAGCAAAGTCTCTGAACCCCATACGTGTCCCGTAACGTTGCTGAAAATGATCTACAGAGATCTTTTTTCAAACTTTAATTTTCAAAAGTGTCTGAAGAAAGACATCGAACCTCCCCGGTCCCTAACATTACATATAATAGTAAATAGTATCAGAAACTTGAATAAAAATTTTGGGGTCCGTCAAAAATGACTCTTACAGGACCCCCTCCACATTACTTACCCCTACGTCCCTACATATATTTCACCCCTCAGTTTCAAAATCTTGGGCCAGGTACGGACATCGGCCAACAGGTGTGTCCCCCCCCCCATGTGCAAGCCCCTGAATAGTATTGGCAATAATATGTTGCCGTCTTAGGCAAGATTAGCGACTAAATTTTTAAACTAACCCAACATAATTGGAAGTGAATTTTCTACAGGGACAAGGAAATTTTATCAAGTTATTCTGAAAACGTAAGACATTAGTTTAGATTTTGCTTATCGTCAATTCCGAGAACAGAAGGTAACATTAATTATGGCATTTCAAATGCATAGAGACACTTCATGACTATGGTAAAGCAGATCAAAAAAAGGTATAAAAAGTAAGCAAAATCTCTCTCTCTCTTTTTTTTTTTTTTGCGACTTTGAAAAACGTTTTAAAGCTGAATAATGTTAATACAAAGTAATCACCGTTGAAGTTTTTTGTCATTAATGTAAATGTGTAATATTTCCTGTAATAAAGTAAACCCACTTGAGAATTCATCCAATCCGGGTAAAAATATAAAAAGTAGTTTATTAGAACAAACGTATGGCAAATGGATAACTAAAAGAACTGATTAGACTATTGGAGTGGCGTGGCGGTGTCTTTGCCGTCAAGCGTTGTGCTGAGTAGTGTTTGCACCAGTTGTGTTCGTGGGTCCTCCAAAAGGACGTCAACCTTAACGCCCCCCCTAAAAAAACAGAAGCACAGGTTTGAGGGCGTAACCCCCCCCCCCCCCCAACGGTGCACAGGTTTGAGTACGGAATAAAAGGAAGGTTCCCAAATTCGAGGGCGGGGAAAAAATACTAATAACTTTTTTCAACGAGCTGATGTGTGCATCACATGACTTCCTTTTACACCAATTTAATGCTATTTCCCTATTATTGCAATTTTAATGGGATTCTCTCTCTAACTCTTTAAATATCACTAGCAATGGCCACATTGAAAGCAGATTAAAAAAAAAAAAAAAAAAAAAAATCGCCAAATTTTTCGCCAAGTTGGCGACAAAACTTGGCAACCAAAAGACTGGCGATATATCGCCAAGTGACCGCCGAATTATAACACCACTTGAGTTTGCATCGAAATTAACAATGATTTCCCCCCAAAAAGGTGCAAAAGACCCCTTTAGAAACACCCGAATGCAACCAAAATAGGAGGTGCACAACTAGACCCCACTACGAGTCTATGTACCAAATTTCAACTTTCTAGGACATACCATTTTTGAGTTATGCGAGATACATACGCACATACGCACATACACACATACGCACATACATACAGACGTCACGAGAAAAGTCGTTGTAATTACCTCGGTGATGGTCAAAATGGATATTTCGCGTGTCTATACATTCTTAGGCACTTTTCCGCATGTGGTCGAATCGAAAAAAAAACTCAACATTCATTTGGGGGTGAGCAAAATGGAAATTAAGGGCGATTTTTGAGTGAAAATTTTTTCGCGAATACAATACTTCCTTTTTTGTAAAAGGAAGTAAAAAACGAAAGCGTGCTCGTTCGAGGGCGCAAATAAAATAAAATGTAAAATAAATAAATAAATAAATAAAATCAATTTAAATAATTTTAAATTTTACAGACTACAGTTTATTTTTTTTCTGAAATTTCAGTGCTAATTTCTTGCACTGTTTACACGCGCTTATGACGTATGGAAAACTTTAGAAAATTTATTCTGCTTTCAGGCGGAACATAAATTTAACACATCATATTAAACAGGCTATGAATCGACAAAAAAAGACACGATAATACTAAAAACTGTCATAAACCCACATTTTTTCCGGAAGAGCACTTAAAAGGAACAACTGGAATCATTTTCCACAGAATGAGAAACTATTTTATTGAAATAGAGAATTTATGAGGAAAAAATAATCCATGACTCGATTTTAATACGAAATCAAGTAGCATGTTATACTGTTTAAAATTAGTACCTCCAAAGAAAAGTAATTGATAAAATATTTTACGTTTGTTTTTGTTTTTCGTTGCTTGATGTAAGCATTCTTAAGGTACTTCAAATATCAGTGTTTTATTATTACAGGTTATGCAGAGGGGATCATGCCACCAGCCCTCCCCTTAAGCGACCAAATATACTTTAAGACTGCATTTTTTGGACTTATATTTCGGAATGTTCCAGACCCTTTCTTTTTGCAGCCGAAAATTGTACTTGAACCCTTGCCAAAATGACTCCTTCCAATCCACCAGAAGCTAAATGTGTTATTGATAGGGATTCCATCTCGAATCCCGCATAATATTTAGCGGGACTAATTGCGCAGGATTGAAAGTCAAATCCCGCAGTTTTTTTCCCATGTAAACGTTTTCCAGCTTTTGCCGCTCATAAAATAACTATTTTCACAGGCATCAACTGAAGTTTGAAGAACTTTCCTCTTATATCTGCAAGGTGAGCAAGAAAAACTTAGTTTCTCATATGATGAACGGTGGATTTACCATTTAAGAACACAATAAAAATTGAATTTATTTTTCTGAGTTTGAATTGGTATTCTCATTCGGAGGATTTAATTTTCATACGTTCAGCAATTGAGAAAATGCATGTAATTTAAAAACATTTTCGAAAACCTTCACTAAAATTTCAATTTCAGAAAATAACGCTTTAGAAAAAAATAGAGAGATTGCAAAACCTGCTGGAGTATCCTCAATGCAATATTGAAGAACTTCTGTAAGATTAAGGAATGCACTCAAAAGCTTTAACTTAAAGTGCACAATATTTTCCTACAAAGAAGAAAGCAATGTAAAACCTGCCATTATTTATATATTCGGCACGACTTTAAAAGAGACGACAGAAACTTAGATGAAACATAGGATGACTCGCATGACAGTGCTGTAAGTTAAACTGCTCAAGTTTTTGAATGTCTCTTTAAAGTAAGAGGTAAAATTAGTGAAATTATCCAAAAACTTTTACTGAGCCTACGACTTAGTGAAACTAAGTAGCACTCACCCCTTGCAGTAATGAACCAAATTCACTGATTCAATGACCAACGTTTATGAAACAACAATGGTATTCTTAATGCAAGTTAAACTGGATACAGCAAAACATACAAAGCCATCGTTTTTATCCGAAATTTGCAGTTCTTGGGGAAAAAAACCAAGCATAATAAGAGTAGAAAAATCTATTTCAGAAGATGAAGATAATGGAGATATTTTGCAAAAGTGGAGCCACAGCACGTGTTTTCGTCAAACTCATTATTTTTGGAGTCAAAATCCTTTCTCATCCTGTACTAGCGATGCTTTGTTAAGACGCATTGGACCTTTTTAGGACACACTTTTGCATACCAAACAATTACTATTTGGAATTTGACTTTGTAGTGCTCTTCAATTGGTGTACTGAATTCAAAAAAAGAAAAAGAAAAAAAAAAAAAACTCTAATTCAAGAAACAAAAGCAGTTTTTCCTAAAAAGCACAACTTTTTCTATTTTTCGAAGAAAAAAGTCAATCCGGGATCCCGCGGGACTAGCTTCTTACAATCCCGAAATCCCGCGGGACTGAAATCGACGCGAGATTATAAAACCTAGTTATTGATAACTGTTTTTAATATTATCTTCTTGCTTTTACTTCAATAAAACAATGGAAGATAAAATTGATAAATACAGTGAAGCACCGTTTATACGTTTCTGAAGGGACTGTATGAAAAAAGCGTACAAATAAAAAAAACATATAGCAGGATACATTAATATGTATTAAATTCTGCAGGAACCAAATTAAAAAACGTGTAAGTGATAAAAACGTATAAAAGAGAAACGTATAAGCGGTGCTTCGCTGTAATTCGAATTTTTTATTTGTTTAACTTCTGCTCCGGAATTTTGAATAACAGTAAGCAGTTATAACTTCTTCAGCCCCTCAGATTCCAGCTGAGGCAGTGAGAAGCAAAGGGATGTAACTGCCAAAATAGAAAATTTCGATATAACCTGTATAAAAGGTAGGCGAACCTCTCCTCTGTTTCGTGGCAAGGAATAGAATTAGCAGGATTCAGAAAAAAATTTAATGAAAGCCTATAGAGGATTTGAACTTGTAATGCGTTTTTCTCAACACTTTCCACTTACACCCCTTTGCTTCTCACTGCTACAATTATAATCGCTTATCTATACTAATAATATAAAACTGTAGAGTTTGTTTTTTTGAACGCGCTAATCTCAGGAACTACTGATTCGAATTGAAAAATTATTTTTGCGTTGTACAGTCCATTCAATGAGGAAGGCTATATCTATATCACCACGCTGTGGCTAATACGAGTAAATCAACAATAAAAAAATTATGAAAACGGGAAAATTTATATTATAATATGAAATGCTTGGAACGCAGATTATGCTTATATACGGTGGCTCGACCTGAAAATGTGGGCTTCTCGATCTAGTGGGCGTAGGTTCAAGTCAGCTATGAGGCAAATCTCGAGGGTACACTTTTCACAGAAAATCCTTAACGATGCCAAAAATGATTTGTAAAAAAATATATGTATCATTGTCTTATTTTTCTTATTAATTTACTAATAATATAAAGCTAAACAGTTTGTTTGAACGCGCTAATCTCAGGAATTCGCAACTCCAACGAACTATAGGGGGCACAGCAGTCACTGTCTAATGGCGGACGAAAAAACTAAAACAAACACACGTGGTGACGAAGAAAATGCTAATAAGCCTAGTAAATTTAGTTCGTATGTATGATTTTTTCGCTTTATTCTTTTTAAATTAATTTTCAAAGTCTTGTTGATATTCTGGCCCACGTAGAAAGAAATGTAAGTTCAAGAAGCATTACTAAACGTCAAACATTAATGCAAACTACGTAGTTCGTAGTTCTAAGCAGCCATTTCCACGATGTTGAATTCGATATTTATCAATTCTTGATAAAACTAAATAATAATTGTGGCCTGACAAGAATAACAATTAATGCTAGAAAATTTAATATGACATTACAAATTATTATCAAAAGATGATACTTCTTTGCCTTGCTTGGCTACCGCTTATTGTTTTGCATTTGTAGCTGAGTTATTTCTCTCAAATTCCCGAATCGGTTAATTAAAAATTTTTTTGTTTCGATGTTTCTAATTTCTGAGTTACGATTTAATTGTGTCATGTTATGCAAATCATCAACAAAATTCTCACGGATATATGGTAGTAGTTTTCTTTTCAGTTGATTGACCATTATTTCTTTTTACTTATCGAATTCTGTAATCTTACTACCGTTTTATTCCACTCATGATAAAAATTAAAAATGGTTTAACTAAAAACTCGAAATCTCGCCAAGGTTACTTTGCTCGCATAATACTAAAACTATAACCCTAAACAAATTTGGCGAGACCTTTCAACTGAGAATAAAAGGAATAAAGTAAATTCTTTCTCGGTTAAACATTTTTCATTTTGTTCTACGATAATATATTCAAGAAAATATTTTGCATACCGTCCATTCTAACTGAATGCTGCTGTAAAATATGGTTAATTAAATTAATTTAAGATTAAAAAAAAAAAAAAACCCATATTCTTACAAATTCATACAAAACAATAAAATTTTTTACTTTGTATAACGTTATCCAAGTTTGTTAATCCAGAGTTTTCGCTTTAACCATTTCTCAATCAACTCACATTTTAGAAGGAAATAAGGAAAGCTAACATTATTCTGAGAAGCTCGAGAATACTACTAAGGGACGAAACAATTTCTGTAGCTGAAAGCTATAGAAATCGAACTAAGACAAATCGATTGCGTTAATCAATACTCAGAACAAACTGACTGCGTTTACGTCAACAGACACACATGGAACGCAACGTGGCAATGTTTTAGTTTTCCCGGCAGTTTTATAAATCACCGCAAGGTAGCGTATTCGAGCGCTGGAGTTGCGAATTGAAAAATTCTATTTGTGTTGAATTGTCCATTTATTGAGGTAGGCTATATAACATCACGCTATGACTAATGGGTGTGTGGCAGCAATGTAAAATGTTATGAAAACGGTAAAATTTATGCCTATAATAATATTATAAAGCTGAAGAGTTTGTTTGTTTGAACGCGCTGATCTCAGAAACTACTGATTCGATTTGAAAAATTATTTTTGTGTTGAGTAGTCCATTTATTGAGGAAGGGTAAAGGCTATTTTTTAAAAAAATCAGATTAACCGAAATGTTTGTGATTGCAAATTAAATGTTCAATTAATTATTTAGCTCTATGAATTCATAACAGATGGCGGGATAAGTTAACTCTTCGAGAGGGTGCTGGCCGACAGTGTCGATAGCTGCGAGTAACCGTGCCTACGCTACGCCGGCCATTGTGATCAGAGAACAGATTTTTTAATGCTTTTTTTTTTTCGATGTTTTTAGGTACATAATTTGATTTTGTAGGTTTTTCTATTGGGTTTTGTTTTCCTTATTTCTTCAACGTTTGTTTTTTTTCTTATAGTTGAAGATAGTTACTTATTATAAGTAAATAATTTGATTCGTTGTATTATTCAATTTTGATTGTTCTTTATAACTTTTTCACTATCGCATTGTTCATTTTCGAAATACTTTAAATTGCAGGGGGGGGGGGGGACCGCTTCACTCGCTAAAACGCAGGGTTACGGTAGCGTAGTTGCTTGGCGCGTTAAGCGATGAACTATGCAATTGAAGGACTATTTTGAGTTTTAAAGCTACTGTTAATATTTTTATGTGTTTTGGCGAACAGTTTTAAATTCCAAAGAGACTTGAATAGGTCTTTTGAAAAGGTGTGTATACATTTTAGTTGAAGGAAAATGATCATTTCGCATCAGAAAGGGGGCGGGGGGCGTTGATTTCTTTATTCAACGAACTTCCTTTAACTTCTTAGCACGGGCATCGCGTGCGGGTACTGCTAGTGTGATATAAAATAATTTAGACCAAGGATTCTCAACTGCTGTACCAGCGGACACGCAACGGCCCATATTACCAGTGCTTGGATATCTTTACATCTGCGATTTAAAAAATTGTTCTTGTTAATGATAGTGAATTTTATAAAGGTTTTTTATTTACTAATAATAAAGCTGAAAGTCTGGATCTCTGGATGTCTGTTACGCGCATAGCGCCTAGACCGTTCGGCCGATTTTCATAAAATTTGGCACAAAATTAGTTCGTACCATAGGGGTGAGCACCTCGAGGCGATTTTTCGAAAATTCGATTAAGAACATTTTATCGAGCGAATTATCACAACATGGACGAGTAAATTATCATAACGTGGACGAGCAAATTATCATCACATGGACGCGTAAAATATCATAACGTGGACGAGCAAATTATCATCACATGGACGCGTAAAATATCATAACGTGGACGAGCAAATTACCATAACAGGGGCGAGCAAATCAAAGTAGCAAATTGGCGAGAAATTCATCAACCATTATTAGTAAAAGTACAGGCGAACCAAATGACCTTTCTATTTTCTACTACGGGCAAAGCCGTACGGGTGCCGCTAGTTAATAATAACTCGAAGTTTTAAAATCCATAATTTTGTCTTTGACGATTGACATCAGTTGAGTGTGATTACACCTTTTTTTAAATATAAAGAAACTGGATTAGTGACAGTTAATATTTTTTTTTTCTACTTTCTGGTCTTGTAGGCCGTGGTGCATGTAGGATGTTCTGATTGCGCCTGATACGTTTCGAATAGGAAATCTACACCTCTGACTTCTTTGAATTCGTTATTGACGCCGGCATTAAAATGCTGTTTTTCTAAATACTTGGTTGAGTTCTGAAATACTGCCTAAATTATTGTTATTATTATTATTATTTTCATTGTATATTCAGTGGCGGATTTATCATGTTGCAAACTGCGCGAGGCTCTCACTACTTAGAGGCTCCCAAGAGGAATTCAAAAAGGCTCATGAGAAATAATTTACGTAATCCTTTTCTCCTCAAACACATTACAACAGGCCCTTAAACCTGTAAATTCCGTCACTGTCTATCATTATTTTTTTTCCCTTTGAAACTAATTATATTCTTTTTTATTTTTAGGTAAGTTCCTGTCTGTCTTTCCTTCGTTACGTGTTTGGTAAGAAGGCCTGATAAGTTATCTCTTCTTAATCAAACATTCATTTGTAGTGTCAAAATATTATAAATGAAACAAAGGTGAGATTCTTCGAACTTGAGTCCGGATTTAAGTCGTTTTTTGAAAAATACGTATTTTTTAATCATTTAAAAATATTTGATATTTGTTTCCTTTTCGTATTCGTAAAGTACCGCTAAGTAACATTGCTTTCGAAATTTAACCTATCTTAAAGTTCTGTCAGTTACGTTTTAGGAAGAATTCTCAGCCTGTGTGAAATATCATTTAATCACTTAACCATTTCATTTTCCTGCCATATTTTGAACAAAATTATGCATTTTTTAAAAGAAAAACAAGTTGATTTCTAATGGATTATATAAATTCAAATCAGCAATCAAAACGTAAAGTATTGCATTTTTTAATTTTTGATAATTTTTAATCGTAGAGAAAATTCGGTATTTTTACTTAAAGTTGGCTTTTTTCTGAAGATGAAATTATGTTAGGAAGAACGTTTTACAGGGGAGAAGTGGAAGAAAGACAACTTTCATTCTTTACACTCTTACATAACTCAACTTTTTAACGGTATGTATTAAAACATGGAGATATTGACTACTAGAATCATTTACTTTACATTAGATACATTACATTACATTATTGTATTATTGTATTATTGTTTACATTACATTAGATAACTAACTTGAATTCTACATATATACATATATGTAGAATTCAAGTTAGTTATCTGATCAAGTATTAGAATTACGATATGCATATTGTGTTATGAGCCACTTACTCTCAATCATCCTTCTTTTTTTCATGAAAAATTGGGAAGAAATACTTTAAGACTAACTAACTACGAAGGGAAAAACTAAGGGAAGAAATACTGTTCGGGCAAAGCTTTAAAAATGTGAAATAACCAGGCAAATCATTGGATTGGTGAAAGGAAACAGGGTTCGCCGATATATATCAGTCGACATATATCACGATATATATCCGATATTTATTTTGAAAATATCATGATATTTTGATATTTTCGATATTTATTTTTTCAACTACGGTATTTTCAATATAAAAGTTATATTAATCATAGTAATATTGTTCATTTATTATTAAAAATAACCAGAAAGATATGTACTATATTTTATGTTATATTAATACATCATTAATATAACAAAGTAATATAATTGATTTATATTCATGAAGTTGTTAGTAATAGAACAATTTTAAGTCATATTAAAAGTCCCTAATTAAATATTAATTGTTGGTTAGAAAAAAAAGTCTAATGACTGTGCACCGACTAATGCATACGTTTTATTTCTGAATCATATAACTTTTGTAAAGAAAAATGAGTATAACAGCTAATGCTAAATTAATTCCATTAAAACCGATAAAAATTGAAAATGAAGTATTAGATATAAATAGGGAAAGAATTTTAAGTCTACATATTGTAACATTAATATAAGGAAATAAAGAGTAATTTGAGGATGCATTTACTTTTTTGAAGACTTTAGTTTGCTTTGATTGAAAATATCGGATAGATATCAAAACATCGGATATATATATATATATATATATATATATATATATATATATATATATATATATATATATATATATATATATATATATATATATATATATATATATATAATATATATATATATATATCCGATGTTTTGATATCTATCCGATATTTTCAATCAAAGCAAACTAAAGTCTTCAAAAAAGTAAATGCATCCTCAAATTACTCTTTATTTCCTTATATTAATGTTACAATATGTAGACTTAAAAATATATATATATATATATATATATATATATATATATATATATATATATATATATATTCGATATTTTCGAACCCTGTAAGGAAATGCACTGCATGAATGCACAAATAAAAAAAGTTCTTTTTCGTAGATCTCGAACGGTGTTCGGGCTCAAAAATATAGTGGTTAAGGAATAATGATGAGCTATTTAGTATAAGTGTTGTAATAAAAGCATTTTATTAGACATTTGTGTCCTCGTATAGCCGGAGAAATATTTCTTTTCCTTTATTTTGCCTTTTGTAAATCCTTTCCTGCGTATTTTTAATAAAATATTTTTTTGTTTTTGTGCGAAATACTGTTTTACGCCCCATTCCCCCCGCGCAAAATATGACTTGTATTTTCAGCCTTTTACTGCTACCTTGGGCCTGATAAAACGAAACGCTGATATTAATAGATTAAAGGGGAAAGAGTAAGGGCTACCTGTCATTTTTATTGTATTTACTGAGTTATATTCTGCAGGAAGTGACTTTTGCACTGCTTCTTCGTTGAAACTTCAACAATTAAAAACAAAAGAAATGCAATGAAAATGGACTCTAAAATACTGTAAAAGTAAAGACGTAAAGGGACGCCTTTTCTTCCATGCTGACATTTATCCGAATCTAATCATTTAAGTATTCCTCCAAAGCCGAATTTTGTGTCTGTCTTTTGTGTTGTCCTTTATGAAAAATGAGCGTAGATTCAAAAAAAAAAAAAAAAAAAAAAAAAATCTAGGTTATTTAAATTAACAAACTTCGTGAGCGTTGCATTTATAAACTCGGTAAACCCTTTATCATTTAAATATATTTATTCATTAATTTATGTTTAAAAGCTAGAGTTTTAATGAACAATTATGTTATGAAACAAGTGAACTGCTTGAAGATATTGTTTTAAGTTTTCTTTGAGCTTACTTATTTTTGAAACAAAATTGTCGAATTACTTTGCGTAAATTTTCCGCCACCATATTCATAATGTATCCTAAATAATGTACCATATTTCCCAAGATAGCTGTTATTTAAGTGGTTAAATCTTTTTGCATCAGACAGAAAGGATTCAAAGATAGTTAATGAAAATAACGAAAAAACTATTGCAATATATAAAAATTAAAAAAAAAAAAACTTACTCGACATTTGCGTAACCCTAGAAATTCGTCACCATTAATGCTATTGATAAAATCAGGTATACAACTGCCATATTTTACGGTATTTAATTTTGATTATTTTGCATTATTTTCTTTAACATAAGTGTTTCTTAAAGGTTTATAAACTTGTGCATAT
Organism: Uloborus diversus; assembly: GCF_026930045.1. NCBI lineage: Eukaryota > Metazoa > Arthropoda > Arachnida > Araneae > Uloboridae > Uloborus > Uloborus diversus. The sequence continues at coordinate 62,762,913 of NC_072732.1, read as the reverse complement.
TGGTTACAATAAGTATCTTTCTTTATATTCAAGTTTTTGGAGTAAATCAGAAGATACCGAATTTTTCCCACCTTGTAGGGAGGGAGGGGGGTGGAGGAAAATTCACCAGTCTGCAGGGGGTTCCCCCTCCCCCGCTAATTTTTGACTGTTTATGGGTTGAAAGAGGTTGGAAAACGCTGCACGCCATCGAGAATGAATATAATTAACTGCGAGATGTTCCCTTTTATGACTTTAGTCTTTAGTAATATTTTCCAAATTTTCAAAAAACCGTTGAACGTTTCTAAGCCAAATGAATCTTAATAAATTATTGAAATGGAAATGCGAGTAATATATTTTCTTCGTATACTATAATATAGCTGTAAGTTTTTCAGTATTAGTGGCTTCCGGTTTCAAATGACAGACAATGCTCGAATAGATAAAAAATATGAACGTTTATGACAAAGTATTGATGTGCTAAACCCCCCCCCCCCCCCCCGCTAACATTCCAACAAACCATCTCATGTGTATAAAGCGTAGGTCATTGCCACTTCGCAAACAACATCATATCCAGTTAATAGATTTCACAACCCAGGAGTTCGACTTCTTTTCCGTGTTTACATTCTATCTATGCATTAGGTCTTATTCTCTAAATCAGCTAATAGCTTTCAATGTTTGGATAACTTTTTAATAGCAATTGAAGTTCGGTCACTTCATTTTTGGTTTTTAGCGTTTGAAAACGTTTGGGAAAGAATAACAATATTTTTGGAGTTGTATATTATTATGCCTGATTTTTAGTTATGTTCCGCATTCTCGACCGTGGAAAATATCGAATTGTTTATATAAATATCGGATATTTACGCCATATCTAGCGGATATCATTAAATTATCTCAAGAAAAGAATATATATATATGTTTAGAAATTGATGATGCATATCAAATATTCTTGTCTATACTAAAAATAAACTATTCTCTGTGTAGCGGAAATCTCCCTGGAAAGATTTTTCGCAAACGTAAAGAAATGGGTTACTAGATGGTTTGTCACTTTTGGAGATTTTCTCTACAAAGCAAACCGGTACATATGGGTCCTTCTCCAGAAAACGTAACTTTTGAACTCAAATATTTTTCAATTTCGAAACCTTTTGTTTTTATTCATACATGAAAGCGTTACCTACTAGAAGTAACCACAAACAATGGCCCAGCAAAGTTCCAATTATTTTATTCATAAATAAAAAAATTAAAAAATGTCTTGTTCACGGAAATGAAAAAAAAAAAAAAAAAACTTTTAATGTTTAAAAATCGAGGTCAATTTAATATCAAAGTAGTAATTTTGTTAATTGGGCAAACAATCAGCTATTTTAATGATTGGGGAATCTAATATTAAGCTCTCTTAATTAAAGTACGGCTTAATTAGTAATTTCAAATGTATGTTTAAAAAAAAGTATTTAGTAAATATGAAGATGTACTGGCAATTTTTAATTTTGGTAGAATGCCTATTGTTGATGTATTTCCCCTAGATCATTTATTTTCACCTCAGAAATAATGACATTGATAAGGTCACGGAGGTGAGGAATTTACCATTAATATAGGCGTAATAGATACATTTTTCAGAGAAAAAAAATTTCTTCGTTGCTACAATCTGCACACGTTAAGTATATAAAACATGTTCACTTCTCTTTTTTTTTACATTAATTTACATCCCTGAAATTCAAGTTCACAGAGGTGAGAAGACAGAATAACTATGCTAAGTTTTCATAGCAAAATCTATCTTCTCGTTTTTCAACAAAAATCTCACAACTTCAACTATGGCTGAAAATAAACAAGGGGCCTCCCTTGTATCATCATGGAAAATAAAATTTGATGTCAATACTGCCACGTGTTAATGAGGAATGGCATTGTGTGTTAGGTAACGGAGGTGAGAATTTATTGCTTGACATGACTCCTCGTCCTTCTAAAACGAACTAAAACACAATATTAAAAAATTAAATATACTTAAACAATTAGTATTTGAGACACTTGTGAAAGGAATAATAAATAAATAAGTATATACTTTTAATTGAACAAGTTATTAAGCAACATGAACAGTCACGCAAGGTGTGTGACATGCCACGGAGGTGAGAATTCACATGTTGTGAACCAAAAATATACTAAAATGAATTTCATTATTAAAAAATTATTGGCAGGTTTAAATAGATAGATTTTTGATGAAATTAAAAATCGTTGTTAAATGAATTGTTCCTTAAAGTTTTTACTGTAAAAGGTGTGTGACAGGAAAAGTTACACTTTTTGAAGAATGACCCATATTTACTGTCCGCTTGGCGCGGAAACACATGGTTGACACTTCTAAATGGCGTCATTTATCTATTTATTTATTTTAACATCTGTAGTTGGGGCAAAGCTAACCTGGAAGTATTGTTCTCAAGGCTACTCAGATCCTGATCACAGCGGCCAGTTTAGTTTTGCCCAAAATGCAGTCGATCGTTTCCTGTGAATACATTTAGTTGACTGTGTCAGAAGTTCGGAAATGGTTGTGTGAAATTAACAAATTTATACCTTCAAAGCAAAATCATTCTCTTCATTAAATATTTTTAAATTCATTTTTTTTACTGACTTTGGATCTGGTTACCAATTGAAAAATTTGATTGATTACGATAAGGAAAAAGTTCCTTTCTGATCAATTTGACTTAGCAATTTTTCTCTCTCTCATCCGTTTGGCTACAAATAACAATTGGAATTAACAAATCATAAAAATGTTTACTAAAAGTTAATTATATAGAAAAATTTGAATTGTTTAAAGTTTTTTTTTTAATTTTTTGTAAGTTTTGGAGAAAAATTTTGGAGTCTTGTCAAATTCTTCCCAAGAATGAAACTGTAAAAGTTTGTTTTTGCGACTTATTTTAAGGTTTTTCTTTTAACTGTGTGTAAAGAAGAATTGACATACTTTCATTATTTAGTTTTGTTTTCAAATTCTGCTTAGTTTGTTTAGTTCTTTTACGGTTACAAATAATTTTCTTCAAATAAATGATAATAAATTGTTCAAAAAAAAAAAAAAAAAAAAATCAAATTTCGTTTGTTTTTATTATTATTATTCGTATTTTGCATTAGCTGTTTTATATGTATCACGATGTTTATCATATGTTATATATTTGCCAACTCAGCATCCATCGGTCTACTAGTGTCCTTTTCCTGAGGTAAATAGATTAAAATTTATTTTTATCATTACTATATATATATGGTATCATAATATACCGAAATATTATCCTTCCTTCGGCATTTAATTGAAAGTTAATTACAAGTAAATTAGGCTTCAGTTTTCCCTCAGAATAAACATATTGTTTAATTTTTTTTTATTTTATATCGAATGTTTAAAGATTTTTCTGCTTTTTATTTCCTACGCATGAAATTATTACAAATACGGCTCACTACAGTTGATTATATTATTTCTCTACAACTGTTACGAACTTGTAATTGTCTCAATCGATTTCCTTTTTTCTTCAACACTTTCTGTTCTAACAAAACTAAGTGGAAACTATTTATGCAAATTTTAGATGTTTTACTTTTCTCTTTCGTGCTGAAGAATGTTGTGGAAGATGATCTAAACGATATACTAGTAGCGTTGAAGTTATAGAGTGTCAAAGTTATATTCAACAATTGGAAAAATATAAAAAATCTGAGCATTTTCAGAGGTAATTAAAATGAGAAAATGCAGAAATCTTACGAAGCGTTAAAAAGAAATAAGAAATTCCATATTTAACTCTTTATCATTTCTTTATATTCAGACATTCAATTTTTCCATCAATCCTAGTTAACAAAGTCTCATCTTTACCTGTCTGCAGATTTTGAGTCATTAACCGACTCTTATGAATGAAGTTTCTTTGGGTTTTCTGTTCATGTTTATGTTTCTGTTCATGTGTCTTCGGGAACTGAAATTAAAATTTTTTGGAATTTAATTTGTTAATGTTCAACTTTGTTGCTTCTTCTCTTAGAAACTAATTCAGATATTAAATCTTCGCACATAATATTTCTTGATCCCATTGTCCCCTTTTACTGATTACCACTGTGGCCCAGTATATTTTCTTTTAAATTGAAAGCAGTTCGATGATGAATTTAACAAAATAAAATGAGAGGGGTATGAAGTTTGAGTATTCTAACAAAAAAAAAAAATGAATTCTTCACGATCTGTTATCGTAAATGACCTTGATATATATTTTTTTGCAATGGTGAAAAAAATCTTCAATATGAAGTTCGAGTATTCTAACAAAACAAAAAAAATAAGTTTTAATTCTTCATGATCTGTTATCGTAAATGTGTGACCTTGATATATATTTTTGCAATGGAAGTAACATTGTACTATTTGTAGCTCGCATTCACCCTTTAGGGTTTTGCACTGTTTTGGGCAAGGAAGGCAGTAACTTCTTTCTTAGTCAGTAAATTCGTAGATGTCAAAATACTTCCTATTTTTCTTAGAAATTTTTCTTCCTGATTGTAAAACTGTTGTAATCTGCTGCATTTCTATCCTCATTTGCAAAATTACCATTCAAATGGTGTACCTAATTTCTTAGTTCAAATTATGCTCAGTTACCAGTCCCTTCCGTGCATGATGTCTGCTTCACTATTTTAAACTAAACTCATCATTGCTCTTCCATTCTATTTATGCCTTTAAAAATGCCAGTTGTTGTCTATGGTTTTCAAAGATCAGAAACAGATACACGTATATCACTATTTTCCTGTATTTTTCTCTGTCTTGCGCAATTCCTATCCTATTCAGTGCGTGTATTTTCCACCTTATTTTGCCATTTTTCATCCAGATTTTTCGCGATAGCGATCCCGAATCGTTTCGTTCGTTTCACTTCGTCGAAGCCGCTCCGAGCCATTCTGGAATCGTTCTACCTCGCTAGCTCCAAAAGGTGGTTCTTGTACACTTCATCAGACTTCTCACTGGCTTAGTTTCCACCGGCTTCTTTCGATTCGCGTCACTCGAGTAGGAACCTTTGGTGGAAGAGGAACGTGCACGAACTCCTGTCAAGAAAGCTGGGTGCGTGGTTTTTTCTGTTTTCTAAGCGTTCACCTTTGATTTTTTCCCCCAAAAAGGGTCTTTTAACTTCCACCCCAGTTTCCGTCTTGTGAGTCTGTGCTCAGCTGTTGTGCGGATTTATCACTTTCCAAACCATCTGGTGGACAGGATTGGAACACGAGGATTGTTGTGTTGACGTGTGTTCAAGCGTTCTTTTTGAAATTCTGTCGATGGATACGAAAATGTGATCGTTTTTTAAGTTACGCCATTTATTGTTCCGTAATGTTGTCCATTATGGTTTACTTGCCTGAACTCACCGTACTTGGATGCATCATGTTCGAAAATAATCTTGAGTGTCATAGTGGAATTTGATGTTATAAAAATGACTTTAGTATCTTGTTGATCGTGAAATTGTGTTTTGCTTCAAACGGGTGATATTGCAGGCTCGAGTTTTCTTGCGAATGAATCAAGTGATTTGTGAAATGTGAAAGTTGTCCATCATGTGTACAGACGCATTTAGTTGTTAAGCTGTTCTGCATTTATTAATTTTGATTGCGTGTGTTCATTAAGTTTCTTTGAGCACTTGAATTTGATGCGAGTGAATATCCTTGGAATGAAACAATTGTTTACCTGTCAAGCAACGCCCTCGTTTTCTCACGTCAACTTCGAAGTTTCATTCCGCTAAACAAAAAGAAAAAGTAAATATTTCCAAGAGGATTAACTCGCTTCCTCGTTCCAGATTTCAAAGCTTTCTCCCTCCATCAAATTCTGTATTTGTCAATACCTCGTCGGTTCATGAGGTAGGAAGGAAGGGAGTTATTTTTGACTATATCCTTTGCTCCAAGTCTTTTGATGCTGTGTGGGATGCCCACCAGGTTCGACTCGCCACCGAACCGTAGCTTCAATGGATGCACTATGCCTCCAGCATGGGGCTACCAGCACCAACCGCAATTTTTAAAATGGAGAACATGGGCGCAGCCCGCACGACCTGCCCACAACCTGGTGAGTTTTTCTTTCAATCAGTGAAATTTCTTCCACAAATGGATGAATCTTTTATATTCTTCTCTAAATTCTCCTATAATTGGAACACTTAAAAATAAATAATAATAATGTAATGCTCATTTAAAGTTCTAGATTTTTTTAATGATCTAATAAGTTGGATAAAAAAGGGGGGAAAAGGTGATTTTTTTTTTTTTTTTTTTGAGTTTTCATTTATTTCATGTTGTTTGAAGTTATCATTATGTTTCTTCCGCTCCTCTATTTTATTTTTCACGCAGATGAAAGGAATTCTATTCATTGTTTCACACAAAATATGTTCCATAACTTATGAAAGGAGTTAGAAAGCTTTCCAAACTTCTTTAAAGCATGAAAATGTTCGACTACCAGAGGGGACTTCTTCACTCTTCAGCATTCGAACTAAGAGCTAAGCTCTTTCCAGATTTTATTTATTTCACTATGATTTCTTTTCTCTTTTAAACCACTTTTTTAAAAAACTTATGACCCTCTTAATGCAGGGGTGCCCAACTAGGGGGTGAGGGGTCATGACACAGACTGCACCGTTGAAATATTTAGGGGGGGGGGGGTTGAGGGGTGCTTTCACTTTTTTTGAGAGAGAGAACTCTTCGCGATATTTGGCGAGGGAGGGGGCGCCTTTGCGCTTAAGGTGGCACCCCCGCTTAATGTATCTCAAACTAATCACTATGTTTTAATTTACATACTAATCATTGATTTGCGTAAGATTTAACGAGTAATAGTTCTATACATATACAGCAGAATTAATTTAAATGATGACTTTTTGAAACACATGGCTTGTTTTAAGAGATAAACAAAATTTGGGTGTTATGTACTCATCATTATTTATTTGTAGATAAATTATTTCATTTTGTTAGAAAGTACTTATTTTGATTACGTTTACTGAGGTCTGATTTTTACCGAGTTAAATTTATTTAACTATCCTTAGCGTTAATAATTAGTTTACTTCAAATCATATTGGAAAACCGTGAAAATTTTAATTCATATTAATGCTTGTACCACTTTCAGTTTTTCAAGGAAAGTTTATTCTTTAAGTCATTGTATCAAATCGAATTATAACAGAAGAATTAATAATAATAATTTTAAAAAAAAACTACAAATTTCGACAGTGAACATGACTAACTTCTGTATGCAAAAAAGTCTTAAAAATGTGAGACATAGACCGCTTTATCTTCAAAAGCAAAGTTGATGTAAATAAACAAATTTATGCTTGCATGACCATTTCGACAACAAACCTTCTGAAACTGCTACTTGCGTGTTTTTCAATTTGCGTGAAGAAATTTGAAAATTTCCATTTTAGGTGCAATTATTTGATTTTAAAAAGTTTTAAAAAATGTTTATTAAGTGAATATGCCATTCATCTCTCAGCTTATTTACTTGACCCTCAATGTTTTTCGCTTCGATACTCATAAGGATTTAAAAGCAATAATATTCTTTTTTATGTAATAACTAGTGGTATCCGCGGCTTTGCCCTAAGTAGAAAATTAAAAGGTCATTTGGTTTGCCTGTATATTTACAAATAATGGATGATGAATTTCTCGCCAATGGCTATGTTCATTTGCTCTCCCATGTTACGGTTCCACGTCATGATAATTTCGTAATTTACTCGTCCATCTTATGATAATTTTGCTCCGGAAAATGTTCTTAAAATTGAAATAGAGAAAGAACAAAATCGAATTTTCGAAAAATCGCTTCGAGGTGCACATTCCCATGCTACAAACTAACTTTGCCAAATTTCATAAAAATCTACCGAACGGTCTAGGCGCTATGCGCATCACAGACATCCAGACAGATATCCGGACAGAGAGACTTTCAACTTGATTATTAGTAAAGATAAACAAGTAAACTATTGAGAAAACTTCTGCGATTTACGTTTCTCCGAGGAAATATTTTCAATTAAATGTGTTTTTACTGAAGCATACAAAACTCAAAAGCACTCATCAAAGTAAACATCCTTAAATTGGATCACAGTTGCGTGTAACACAAACGAGCATTCGGTCGCTTCGATAACAATTCATTAAATATTGAATAATCTATCCTTGCATAGAACGAAATTGACATTACACTTCTAGGAAACAACCCTAATTTTGTTGCCAGTAGGCCTTGATGTCGATGTCTGTTGCTTACGTTTGACATTAGTGTTGAACAGGATGTGTAAATGTCCATGAAACATGCTGGCGTTGTTCGTGGTTTTGAGAAGCGTTACGGTTAATGAGGCTAATAACTGTTTCGGCAATATCTTGAAATTGACTTTGAATGGTTTTGCTACCCATATGTACTACCCGTATGTTCTCCATTTGCGTGATTAACCGAATATTTTGTGCTGTATTAATTTCCATTTGCTGTCTAAGCATGCATTCATCCACCAAGTAACGAGTATATTTTGTGAATTTCGTGGATTCAAAATTATGCTGCTGCCGCTGTTAATTTACCACATTGATTTCACCAGAAAAGAAAAAAAATATATCTGTTCACAAAAGAACAGAAAAAAATGCTGAGAAAATCTGTACATACATAAGTTAATTTTTGCCTACAAAAAAAAAAAAAAAAAAAAAAAAAAAAAAAAAAAAAAAAACGGAACCGTTTCGAAGCGATAGAACAACGGACGTAATCTGTCACCAACTGCAGGGGAGACTAGGGATGCTTGATCCCTAGGGATGCATGATCACATAGCCAAAAATGTACCAAAATCCATTAAGTAGAGATTTGAAACCTGATAGTTATATTAAAGTTAGACTTGTACATAAAAACTGGCAAAATTTGGTTATTTTCAGCCATTTTGTTTTAGCTCAAGAAATGATCGTCTGATTGTGACAGGAGAAACTTTTTTTTAGGAAAGCATTCCGAAGTTTACATTATCCGTTAAATACAACTTTTAAAAAATCCGAAGTGTAATGTTAAAGTATGGACAGTCTTTAATAATTGAGACATATTTTTAGTAAATTGCCACTGATTGTTAATAATAGAACAAGTATGTTTGGAAAATCGCATATTAAGGATACTTGATCCCTTCGTTTAGAGGGATACATGATCCCAGGGATCAAGTATCCATATGACAATATAAACAATATGAAAACTGAAAAATATCAACCATGTAACTTACTGAATGTAAATGTTGTTTACTTAGTTGACATTAACTTTAAATATTCAAAACCATGTTAGCATAATAAAATTTATCATAGTTTAAGTGATAGATTTAAACAATTACTACTGTAAATATGCTAAACAATTGAAATATCAGTTCGCACTTGCAACCCACATAACACTTCAAACATATAAACTAACTCTACTGATAAATTATGTTCTGATCAGCCAAATGAGCTAGAACAAGTTGAAATAGATGTCAAATCTTTGTTTGAACGAAAAAATAATTAAATAAATAAAGAAAAGGTTAAAAAACTGAAACCCGACTACGGGAAAAAGCACTAAAATGTAAAAAACGAGGTAGGTGCTGTTTGATCTCATCGTCCATAGGTTAGATATTCCTATTTATTTAATGTGTATTCCTATTAATGTGAAAGTGACAGAGGATTTCAATAGAACTAAGTAAATAGAAATATCTAACCTATCAAATTACTGGTTTTACTCAATACGACGATGAGATCAAACAGCGCCTACCTTGTTTTTTACATTTTAGAGCTTTTTGCTGTAGTCGGGTTTTAGTTTTTAAACCTTTTATTTTATTTTAATATTTTAAGTTTTAACCTGTGATCGACATTTTGTTAAATTCCTAAAATTCAGTAATTGTACACTTGGTTTCATGGAGTTTGTGGCGAAAACCCACCTTTGTGAATTGCTGAGCATCAAAACACCTCTGTGCTAAATTTGGCAAACATCCGACGTCAACTCTAGATTTGTGTGAGACCCCCCCCCCCCACTCCCCATTTTGAGTTCTTGATCATCAAAGGACCTCTGTGCAAGTTTGACGAGGGTCTGACGTCAACTGGTTTTATTCAAGGAACGCGCACACCCACATTCAGCGATTTTTATGTTTTTCAGAAAAAGAGAAGTAAGTGATTCCATTTCGATTCCCATCCCCATAAAGGCGCGAGAGGTGCGTGACCATCTCAGTACCCCGGAAGAACAAAGGATAGATTTGTGTGTTGGGAATGAGCAGGTCGTTTCGCGTGAAGATGTCGGAAGTGATGTTCAACATGATAAGTGCGACGAGCCTCTGTCATCCCCTATTCTGTGGGGATGGCTCACTAATTACCACTGATACTACTGATTCGGTTGCCCTACTTCATTTATTGTGTGCTTTCTTGATCCCTAGTCGAGATTCCATATACCTTTATTGAATGCTAACTGAAACCGTGCATTCATTGGAAAACATTACGAATCTGACAGGTTGGAGGGGGGGGGGGGGGGAGCAGAAGGACGCAATTGCTCAACTATCTTTGAAAACTAATTTATTTGAATTTATATATGGGGTCGGTTTTATTTCTTTCTTCCATTTTATACGCGTTGAGTGATTGAGTACGTTCAAGGGCACTTCGATGGTCACTGTGACCGCCCGAAAAATGTCCTTGCTTGCCAAATTTTGTGAGACGATTCGGTGAATTCGAAGACATAATTTCAAAATTGCAATTTTAAAATGTCCGAATGTCCCTTTTCATTAAATGTACTTATGTGCGCATGCCCGCATTTTATCATTCGACAAAAATTTAATTTCTTTTCGGCAAATTGAGAATTTCCACCCCCCACCCCACCCCCCAAATTTTAAGTTCGAGCACCTTTGACTACGTATTTTATGTGCCCACCTTGCCGAAAAAATTTAAAATGACGTGTCTGTTGCGAAGTGTCGAAAGGAATCACTGAAATATTGATGGAGAATGCCCCAAAACTAAGGTCATCACAAAATTAATAATAGACGAAATAAAACGTAATAAATAATAAGAACTACATCAGATCAAGCACGCGTTATTAAATGAAATTATTACCATATAACAAGGTCTGAACTGCTAATTCTCCAAAGAAGTTCGAGAGTCCCCTGAATTTTTTTATGTATCAATCTCCCTTTCTACCGAAAAATATAAAAATTTCCTACAATCTTTAAATTTTCGAGCCATGAGAATGATTTTGTAATCTATTTGCAATTTGTGTGATGTGGGAGTGACAAGCGGATTTTCGTAAATTTTTGTATTTCTCGTTTCATTATTTCAAGTTGTTAGCATAAAAATCAAAACAAAAACTAATAATTATTGCCCTAAAAATTGCTTATTAGAGACGTACCGAGTACTCGGTAACTGTTCGGTACTCGGCCAATACCAAGTAGTTGCAAAAAAATTGAATATTGTCCAAGACAGATATTAAAATTTATAAAAAAAAAAGCGCAAGCATATATAATATTCTGCAATCATTTACAACTCAAATTTACAAGTCGAATTTAAATTTGAGAATAATGAAGTTTGTAATGCTTCAATAGAATAAATCTTTATTTAATGTCCCCAAAGTTAATAAAACTTATTTATTAAAAATTGTGCATAAAAGGTAGGTATAGAAAATATGGAATTTTTATATTAAAAATTGATTTTTGCTACAAACAAAAATTAGTTACAAGAAATATAAAAATACCTTTGCTTAAAAAATAAAAGGAAATAAAACAGCGTTAAAAGCACAGTGCAGGCACGTGTTTTGGCATTACAAGGAATTCCTTTTTCAATGCACAAAATGTAAGCTCGTCATCCGACAAAAGTCGGTTTTTTTTTGTCGAATGACTTTACATTCTTTAACTCACATTTTATGAAAAAGACGTTCCTTGTAACGCAGAAACACGTGTCTGCAGTGTTCCTGCACATTTGTTTTATTTGCTTTTAAAAATTATTTATGTTTGACGGACTAGAACTATAATAGATTGGTATAATTTGTTTTAATTCCAACTTGATTAATCATACCTTTTATTTACTATTTTTAATTTTAAAAATAATTTTTTTGTAAAATTTTTGACAAAAACAAAATTTTTTAAATAATGTGTAATTAAATTTCAGCAGGAATTTAGTTTTAAAAACAATTATATGGACAAGGAGGTCTATACTACTATTCCAATAAGTGTCAGTGGTTCTTCTTAAAACGTAATTGGTACTATGTAACTCTGCCGAGTCGTGAAAGGCCGAGTACTCGTTAACTCGGTACTCGGCTACTCGGCCAAAGTGCTACTCGGTACGTCTCTATTGCTTATTATTGTCCGAGTTGTGAGTGATAGTTTGCTCTAAAATGAGCATTTAAAAAAAAAAAAATGTAAATGATTTTTGCTTCTATTTTTATTCGCCTTATTGTTTTGCGCTGGCGATGTGCCAATATTAAAGATGGGCTTGATCGACGGACTAGTTGTGAAAACATCGTTTACGCTTCTAAAAAATATAGGTTCAAAAATTAAAAGAAGGATTGCGTGTAAGTAACGCTGCTGCAATTTTTTTGAAAGAATTCGCAATTTCACGATTTCATGGTTCTCCAAATTCATACTATTTACGCCTCAACTTGTGCCAACTGGTGCAGAAATTAATGGATTTGATTAGAAAAACATAAGCAATTGTTAACCAGGCATGAAACGAGCTATTGTACTATGAACTTATACAATAAGGAATGTTTGTTAACACGTTCTCTTATAAGAGAAGTGGTTCGTAATTTATTGATTAATCGAGATAAAATATTATTTCATTACAACTTGCTTAATATGCTAAGATTGACTACCATATTAAAACTAATAATTCCTCAAATAAACTCGAGGAATGTCGTCTCGAAAGAATTAACTTAAAATGAAAAGTGAAATTAGTCGTGTGAGCGTGCTTTCTTCCTCCTGATAGAATATTCAGATATTCATGTTCAGAACGTTTTGTTCTGTGCGTTTTCTTTTTCGAAGCCGAGAACGCTTTTAAAATCTATTGTTTGATGTCAGCTGGTTCTTCCAGTTTTGACAATTTCAAAGACATCGACTTTAGGAAATACTCTTTATTTTTTGTCTCGTTTGTTTGTCAGCAAATGACAAAGAAACTAAAACAAGTTTTTTTAATTGTATACTTTTACTTTTTGCTTGCAAATCATTCGGAACAAAAAAGTAAGAATCAAAATAATTTATAACTTTAGAAAGCATATTTTCTCATTTTAATAATGGGAATCAATATTAGATACACATTAAAATAACATTGAATAGGATTAATTCTGTTGCTTTATGTAATTCTACTAAATTGAATAGTTACCTCTCGCCAAATCTCCCTTTTTATGTTGGGTCTACTATTATAACTTTTTTAAATTGTAAGTTTTTTTTTTTTAAATACGGTTGGTTCCGTTGGAATTTTTTTGTTTCATTTCAAGTTCCCTCATATTTTTCCCAGAGAACAATAAAAATATTTTTGTTCTCATGTACTAGATAAATTCTACACTTTTTAATGATTTCATGAATAATGAAATTGCGCTTAAGCGTCCATATAGTGTTCTTCCTTTTACTTAGTGCACTAGAACCCGTAATGCTGCTGGGATTGAAAGGGCGGGGGGGGGGGGGGGACATATTCCGCAGCCACATCGAAACATAAGCATGGAATAAATAAATTCACTTTTTTACGAAACGTAAAATAACTGCAGTAACACACCGTGCAATACAAATAGACCTTGGGAACTGTCCATAAATGATGTCACTTTCTTTTTACAATTTTGACCCCACTTTCTCTCTTTGTTACAAAGTGTCACACTTCCCCTTACCTCCTTCCCCTTTTGTCACATGTCACGCTATTTTTCAAACATATTCGTATTAAAAATGCGTGATGTCACACTTCATGTTACCTCCTGAACACCCTTGTCGCAAGCTGTCACAATGTCACGAACCCCTCTCCCCCCAAAGAACATACAGAGCGCAAAATGTAGAGGAGAGACGTCGCGAATGAAAGAAAACGGGATGGATTTGAAAGCATCGAGATACATGATGGCACCCGAGGTATAACCGATTTCTCGGTATACCGAGGTTGGGTATAACGAGATTCTACTGTAGATTTGTATAAATGAAAAATTCATTCGATAAATATCGTAGGTACAATAATGATTCCGCAGACCGTTAGAAAATACCCTTAATTTCGCCTTCGTCGATTCGCAAATGAACGATCCCCTTGAAATCGGAATGACTTAATTTCCCTCTTGAGTAAAAACGTGTCATGCTGCCCGTTAAGAGCTCCTAAGTTGTGGAATGCATTTCTTATGTTGTAGCCTTTCGAAACGAAGTTACGTGCTAATCGAAACCTGCCAAGCTGGTAAAGCAGCTCTCCATTTTTCTTTTTGTTGAAGATTTTTCAGTGTTCCATTGCTGCTTCATTTTTTTTTTAAAGAATGAATTAGCAAGGTTGTTGTTATTGACATTATCATCATCGTTACGTTATTATTATTTTCGTATGGAATGTATTTGATGACCTGTCCTGCAAATGTTTCCCTCAAAATTCAATTTTAATATACATATTTGAATAATTTCATGCCGCATACGATTTTTATTTTCCTAACTTTTGTGAAATTAAGGACTTCTGTAAGTTATGCATTCACACGTATCGTGTTTTATTTCTTCAGAAATTTTCCAAATATGTTCCTCTCAGAGTTTTTCACATCAAGTGATAAGATTAAATGTCGTTGGTTATTTTCTGTTGTGGGGGTGTTTTAGTTAATAATGGATTTTTCGTGTTATGTTAAATTTTGTGTTAGTAAGTATGGCCGATTTTTTTCCTTAAAATTAACTTGGCAATAAACCTCGATTAGTTGTGAAACAATTAGGGTGATTGATTCGATAACTTGAGATTTTCGGCATGTTACGTTGTTCTCTACTTTTTAGGGTGTTTATACGTAATTTCTCAGTCTTGAAAAAAAATCAAGACTTATTTCTAAGTTACAGGGTCAGAAAACGTTAAGGGTGGAAAATGAAGCTGTCACCATTATTGTGCTATGAAGAATAATTATTGCCTTAAAAAAAAAAAAAAAAATACAACACTTATGCGACGCTTTGTTTTGAAATCTCTAGAGACGTACCGAGTACTCGGTAACTACTCGGTACTCGGCCAATACCGAGTAGTTGCAAAAAATTGAATATTGTCCAAAGCAGTACTAAAATTTATATAAAACAAAGAGCAAGCATTATATTCAGCGATCATTTACAATTAAAATTTATAAGTCGAATTTAAATTTTGAGAAGAATGAGTTTGTAATGCTTCAATGGAATAAATCTTTATTTTAATGTCCCCAAAGTTAATAAAACTTATTTATTAAAAATTATGCAAAAAAGGTAAGTATAGAAAATATGGAATTTTTATATTAAAAATGGATTTTTACTACAAACAAAAATTAGTTATCAAAAATATAAAAATACCTTTGCTTAAAAAATAAAAGGAAATAAAACAATGTTAAAAGTGCAGTGCAGGAACACTGCAGACACGTGTTTTGGCGTTACAAGGAATTCCTTTTTCAATGTTTAAAATGGGAGCTCGTAGATTTAAAGGCATCCGACAAAAGTCGGATTTTTTTGTGGAATGTCTTTACATTCTTTAGCTCACATGTTATGCACTGAAAAAGATGTTCCTTGTAACGGGGGGGGGGGGGGGGCAGAAACACGTGTCTGAAGTGTTTCTGCACATTTGTTGTATTAAAAAAATTATTTATGTTTGGCGGACTAAAACTATAATTGATTGGTATATGCAGTGAAACCCCTCCTAACGGACACCCCTCTTATGCTAACAATTTTTAATTCTCCAGAACTTGATTAATCATACCTTTTATTTATTTATTTTTAATTTTAAAAATAATTTTTTGTAAAATTTTTGACACAAACAAAATTGTTTATATAATGCATAATTGAATTTCAGCAGGAATTTAGTTTTAAAAACTATTATATGGACAAGGAGGTCTATACTACTATTTCAATAAGTTCAAAATTCATTACATGTGTATCGGTGGTTCTTCTTAAAACGTAATTGGTACTTGGTAACTCGGCCGAGTAGTGAAAGGCCGAGTACTCGGTAACTCGGTACTCGGCCGAGTAGTGAAAGGCCGAGTACTCGGTACTCGACTACTCGGCCAAAGTGCTACTCGGTACGTCTCTAGACATCTCCATTCTTTAAATTTTAAATAAATAAATCATAATCTTGCTCGCGAGGCTCGAAACGTTTGAAAAAATAGGGTCTAGTCGGGTAAAATGGTCATAAACTACAGGTTTTTCAACTTGGGTAAATAATAAATCCAGGAATTTCTTTTAAAACTTCAAATTTTTTAGTCGTTATTTTACATTACATTAATAAAGAACACGCTGCACTGAATTTTCGGAAGAAAAAAATTCATTTAAATAGCTTAATGACATTTGCTTTTTCATGTGTGTTAATGACCTGGGGTGGAGTAAAGTGGTCATAGTTAAAAAAAATTATGTAAAACCATCATAAAGAACCGTAATTTCATTAAATGCTCAACACACCTAGTTCTTTTGAAGAAATTAACTTTATTTAAATAAATTTTTAATGGTCAACTAGGGTCAAAAGTTGGTTCATCATATTTCACTCCTGGATTTCACTATCACCAGGAAAGGTGAGATAATTTGCAATGTTTTATTTCTTTAGGAATATATTAAAGATAGCGTCTGAATAATGTCTAAAACTACCTACAAATTACATAATAAGAACATATTACACCCAAATAGAGTTCCGAAGAAATATTGCTTAGTTAAAAAACAAAAGGGGAAAAATTATCACGCTTGATCTATTTATTCAATGCGTGCGAAATACTTTTAGTTCTAAGTTTCTACTTTTTACTAATGTTTAATACATGATTTTTTCGGAGCTGGAAAGTGGGGGGCATAAATTACTCTGACTAGAATTAATTAAAAGCTGTGGTTGCAGAAAAAACTCTGATTGTTTTTCAAATATTTTTAATTCAATCGATATTCTATATCAAATTTAATTTCAGTTGTATTTAATGCAGTTTACATAAAAAACAGTAAATGGTTAGTAAACTTAATATTTAACTGATATATGCCTTATAAGTGAAGATTGAATGCTTTTAGATGAAGGATATATCTAAAGCTTAACCTATGACCATTTTACCCCATCTTACTTAAGTTGCTCTAAAATATTTTATAAAATGAATCCAGCTTAGCTGTTTATGCTGACGTGTTCCAGAGTCATCCGGGAAAGTTGGCTGCACAACCAATCTGCTAAAAATTTAATTAAACAAAATTTTACAAATAAGTTAAAAGAGGTGTTCAGATTTTAAAATGTTTCGTTTGCACACAAAACAATTTTTTTCACGAAATAAAATACTGCCTGTCTCAAAATTTTGAATTCGGAATATATTTCTAATTATTAAAATCTAAAATAAAAGAATTACCCTCATTCTTTCATTTATTTCGAATGTATTGCTCTTTATTTGATTTATGACCACTTTACCCCATTGACCACTTTCCCCTAACAGACCCTTTTAAATAATCTTTATATACGTATATACATGTGCAAATTTTGCCGTAATAACCATATCTAATACAGTGGTGGACAAAATTATAGACTCAATTTTTTTTAATTTTGTTTCAATTACAACATGACTCAGTTTAAATTATTTTCATTCAAGTAAAGATGAATAGTTGAAGAAATAGTTCTAAAATTAGTACATCTTATCAATTAAATTAAAAAATTCATAAAATTAGAAAATTTGCAAATTTAATATTTTATCATTACGTGAAACCTGGACATAAATATAAACTCAAAGGTAAAAAATCCAGGATTACGAGAAAGTTTCGTTCGAAAATGTTAATTTAACGACATAGAATGAATAAATGTTGCCATCAGTGAATGCTAAAGGTTTTGTTTTTGGAAATTAATGAGAAACATATAAATGCACCGCTGGACAAAATTATAAACTCATTTTTTTTTCATTTTTTCAATCATAATTTAATTCAGTTTAAAAAATTTTTGTTCCAGTAAAGATAAATAACTCTCTCAGCATGTTAAAGCAGGATTGGCATTTCTTAATGGAAGACAGAACGCTGAAGATTACCAATTAATACTGGAAGATCATCTCTTACCTTTTTGCTCATCTGATTCCTGTAGGTAACTGGTTATTTTAGCAAGATAACGCGAGTCACACACGCGAGCGAACACAGCGAAAAGTCAAAAGAAGCGCTGGTTCAAGCGCTGGGGTATCAAAGTTACCAAATGGCCAGCTCGTAGTCCGGATCTTGATCCGATTGAAAATCTTTGGGGGACCACGGTTCGCAAAGTTTATCATAATCGGCACCAGTACCAAACCATAGAGGAATTAAAAAGGGCAATATTTTTAGCATGGAACCATATGCCATTGCAGCTGTTGGAAACGCTTGTGAAATCTATATGCCCATTCGCATATTCGAGGCAATTCCGAAAACTGGGAGCCCAACTCGTTTTTAAAAGTTTGTAGTTTACACTAATGACTAGATTTAATGCAGTGTTAATTTTTAAAACATTTCAAATATTGATTTTTTTTTTCAATTTATCCATGTTAATAGCAAAATTACATTTTCCTAAATCCAAGCTTTTGTTTTACTGAAGTAATTGCAAATGCAACTTAATTAAACTCAAAAAATTAAAATTGTGTTAACTTATAATTGTTTTTATGCAGTATTGTAAGTTTGTAATTTTGTAATTCAGCATTGGTTCATTTTTGGACATTAAATGATTAAGTATTTGAATAAAATTCTACCAAACTTCAGAGTTTCTTATTTTTGTGAGTTGATACTTTTGTCCAGATTTCATGTATTATAAAGATACTAAAGTTGAGATTTTTTAATTAAATTGTTTAATTCATAATGTTTATGAGTTATACTGAATTTAGGACTATTTAGTCAGTTATTTATCTTTACTGGAACAAAAAGTTTTTTAACTAAGTTAAATTATGATTGAAAAAATGAAAAAAAAAGTGAGTTTATAATTTTGTCCAGCGGTGCATTTATATGTTTCTCATTAATTTCCAAAAACAAAACTTTTAGCAATCACTGATGGCAACATTTATTCATTCTATGGCGTTAAATTAACATTTTGGAACGAAACTCTCTCGTAATTCTGGATTTTTTACCTCTGAGTTTATACTTTTGTCCAGGTTTCACATAATGATAAAATATTAAATTTGCAAATTTTCTAATTTTATGAAATTTTTAATTTAATTGATAAGATGTACTAATTTTAGAACTATTTCTTCAACTATTCATCTTTACTTCAATGAAAGTAATTTAAATAGAGTCATGTTGTAATTGAAACAAAAGAAAAAAAATTGAGTCTATAATTTTGTCCACCACTGTATTACCGCATACTAACGACCATTTCATTTTTTTATGAATTACCTAATCTAGAAAATCACCAGATGAAGGGTGAAATTATCTTCTCCGTTTCCGTTCCATTCCATTTGCAGAAACAAGAAATTCAAGACGTCAAAATTCAAATGATTTTTTCTCTCTCTCTTTTTCAACTTGCTCCATTTAAGCTGGTTTTATCGTTCTTCTCATGTTCTTTCACAGTAAAATATCATCAGAAAGAGGATGGGGGGTGGATATTTAAAATGCTTCTTAGCTTTCAAACCTCGTCTATTTCTTCCGCCCAGTTGAATGTCTTCCGCTGGAAACAGATGGTTTCTGCACGCTACCGGAACAGGGGCCACGTGAAGGGACAGCCCCCCACCTTGTGCTGCTTTTTCCTGCTTTTCCATGAATCGAATTCTTTGATGGGACGCCCTCCTCCGGTCTCTGAAACCATAAGCAGGGGTCGTGTCAACGAAAAGGCAACTTTCATATTTCGCAGAGGTTACTGGGCCACAGTCTTTGTTGAAGATCGCGGTTCCTTATAGAGTTGTTAGATCCTCGACACATATTTATGAGAGGGAGATTTGACATTCATCGCCATCGTTTTGGTCTAAAGAGGCCTCTTTCATCTATCAGGGTTCGTGGTTTTTTTTTTTGATTAAAAAAAGCAATAATTAAAAAAGTCAAATTTTTTGATTTTTTTTAAAAATCTTCAAAAATATGTGATCATTAATTACTTTATGTTTATTAACATAATATATTCCATACTATAGATGAAAAAAAAAATTTTTTTTATCAATCTTCATTTCATGACAGTAGCTATTTTTTAATAATAGTTTAAATTTTCCAGTTTTAACATGAATGCATGATTCAAATTAAATTTCATGTCCCCCCCCCCCAGCCTTAACCACCAATCCTTCAACTATAATTCTAGGAAACAGTAGTACTACTATTTTCTAGAATCACAATTTTCATGCTTTTTAGAAAAAAAGATTCTTAAAATTTGGCAGTTTTCTATGTTTATCAGCTTAGAGTCAACAAAAGTACTGAAATTGATTAATTGTTTAATTGGGATGAAGAAGGCCAAAAAAAAAAAAAAAAAAAAAAAAAAATTATAAGCAATCTGAACATATAAATCCATTTAGCTTACTTTTAAAAATAGGGTTCGTTGCGGTAATTTGGGTATAAGTTATATTTTAATGAATTAAATAAAAACTATTCATTCGATACACTTACAAAAATTCACAGTTATAATCATCATTACCTATGAATATATATGCTGAAAAAGTGTTGCCAACACTCTTTTTAATATTGATAAAAAATAAATTCAACTTTTCGGAGATGTCGATGCAATGCAAACGAACCACTTCCACATAGTGCTGTTGATTAACCTGCCACTCTATGTTTTTCAAGTTTAGGTATTTAGACATTACATAAGTTTACTTTAATTTGGCATTGAATTAAAAGTTTAACATAATTAGTTTTCATGTAATCAATGATTTAAAAACATGGGGTAATTTGGGTATACATTACATTTTACCAATCAGAAGGACAAATAATAATTGTATTGGACTACAAACATAGGCATGTATATGTGCATCCTCCCTACCCAAGGTAATATATGCTGAAAATGAATTGAAATGTTGTTTAAATTTGCTTAAATGTTTTGTAACAAAAAACTACTTCCCGTCCGTTAACCTCTCGCCATATTGTGCTATTTTCAGACTAAAAACCATCTAAATACTTAAAATAATTAGTATTCATATTATCCCATTATTTATATTGTACCTATATTCAACCTAAGTTTGAAAACATTGAGTAAGATTGTTATTAAAACCATACTTTGCTCTTTAACCTTTACTATACCCGAATTCCCCCATCCACGGGATAATTTGGGTATAGTGAAACTTATGTTTGCATTTATATACAAATGGGTCTATTAACATGTAATTTGTAGAAAGTTATTCTGGAAAGTCATAATGCTAAGCTGAAACAAGAAAAAGAAAAAAAAAATATGTATCTATAAATTTATTACAGGACTGTAAAGTTCAAAGTAGGTCATTTTTATACCCAAATTACCCCGACAGACCCTAGGAAAAGTACTTTAAATATTCAATATTTTTAAAAAGATTTATCAATATGTTACAATGTTTAGATAAGATGTGATTTTGTTTTACGCTTTGTTAAAAGGTTAGGTTTCTATCATCATTTACATTTTCATATTGTCATGGTCTATAACAGGGATTCTCAAACTGGATGCCGCGAAGAGTCCAGGTTTTCTGACAATTCCCTCCAGGGGTTGGAAGTCTTGTTAAATAAACAAACTACAGTCGGACCTCCGTATATCGAAGTAGCAAATTGCCGGGAAAAAAATCGATATATAGAAATTTCGATATATGGAAACAATCTTATTTTATCCTAAAAATCTCATAAAGCATTAAAATTAAAGCTAATTTTCGTGTATGAAACCCAATTTCTAATTTATGCGAGCATCGAATTAAATAAAAGTTAATCATTAAAAAAATAACAGAATTTACATTTTTGCGTCTTCATACATCTTCATTCTTCGGCAATTCAACTTGATCCGCAACATTGGAGGATTTTCGTTTTGACAATGTAATCGAGAGAAAAGTAAAAAATCAATCTACTTAACTTGAATGATTTTTACTGCAGCTAAAAAGACTAGGGATGATAATCAAAAGGAGACAAAAGGGATAACTTGAAACTGATTTTACAATGTTACTGGTTACAAGTAAGATTTGAAATAAACTTCAGGGAATTCACGAACTCCAGAACGAAACAACGACCTATCTACACACCCCTCAACCCCAGATTCCTTATGAGTTTCGTAGCAACCTTTAGTGAACATAATTTTCTCCTCTAACCTTCATTCTTCATGAGACAAAGTCTAAAGTGGAAAAAAAAAATTACCAATGTCTCAAAAAAAATTTCGATATATAGAGATTTTTTCGATATATAGAAACACTTTTTCTATGTAATGAACATATAAATTTGCTGGGATTTCGATATATAGAAAATTTTGATATGTGGAAGTTCGATGTATGGAGGTTCGACTGTACTAATACAGCAACAACGTTGGCTTTACTGGAGAAAACAAATGTACAAGTTTTATGTCCCAAATGTTCAATATGTGAACCTTCCCAAGACTAGTTCTTCTGTCTCTTGCTGCACCATATTACGATCATATTCGTTCATTTTCCAACAAGATGGGGCACCCCACATTATCTCTGTCTGACTTTCCCCATTTCTTCAACAACGAGCTTCCTAGTTTTCAGATTAGACGGTGTTCTAACTACGACAACCACCTTCTTACGTAACCACTATGCTCACCGGACCTAACTCCAAACGATTTTTTATGGTGTTACATCAAAGATCCTGAGTTTGTGCTCCATAGGCCACGTGACTTGTAAGATTTACTCAAAAAGATCCCAATCGCATTTTCTAAGTTTAATAGTGCCATGTTGCAGCGACTGAAACAAGAATTAGACTTAAGACTTAATTTCAGCCGCAATAATAATCGTCCATACATTCTGTGAATATTCTCAGTGGATGACATATATTATTATTTTTCTATTTCAAGTAATCTTAAGGTAGTTGAATTTCGATTATCGTAGCTAATTGCGACCGCTAGTGTCTTGGATTTCAGAAATCTCGGTTTGAAGAAACTTTGTATGAAATTAAAATGTATTTATTAAAAATACAATAGAATATTTTTAAAAGATGAAAATGAATATATAAGAGTAATGTTTTGCAGCTAAAAAACTGAAATAGGAAAATAACGTGTTTTAAAAAGTCAACTGAATTTTATTACAATGCCAAAGTAATAAAGTAATATTGAAAGAGACATTAAAAAACACACACACACACACACACACACAAATTCCAGAAAATATTTTTCTTATTAAATTGAAAATTTATCATTTTATTAAATTTGTATTAAAAAAAATACTTTAAATTTTAAAAAAAAAACGACCTTATCGGCTCGGTTAACAGAAACCTCGGTTAATCGAGGTTCTACTGTTCTTCGTTATAATTCATAAATATTCCATAGACCATGTTGGCCTTAGAAGCAATAGCATAAGTTCCGCAAATCCATTTCAGTTTTTTTCACGAAAATTTAACCGAAGAATATGGGAGGATGATGTGGAATGAAAAAATGAAGCTAAAGTATGGTTGGCAATTAATGTGTGTGACAGTTACATTGATAGCTGTAATAATAAAGAAAGTTTTCAATCTAATCAGCCTCAAGACTAATTTTAAGAAAAGATGTTTCAGAATAGCCATGAATTTACACGAAAAACACTGTACACAAGCGTGTCGTGTGCAACACCAAGTAAAGGTATAGAATCCACCCGTTCATGCTTTGGGGTATAAATGATTCATTTTGTGGTTCATTACCATCATGCAATGGATCGGACACTGTTATAGACTTTACGTACACAAATACCTTTATAAAATGTGCTTGAGGTAAAAAAAATCAGTAGAAATGACACATCTTTTTCTTGGCTTGCCGCGTAGAAAAAATATCTCTCGTTATTCTGTAGAGATGATTTCTTCTAATTTCGTCCTCGAATGAAGGTGGGAAAAACAGCTTAGAGATTCTGCAGGAATAAATTATATGTTCTCGACAGTCGACTGTTTTCAATGGTCGGGAATGGTGGATTCTGAAAGGGTTGTACCGTCCAGAAGTTTTTAGTTTAGGCCAGAAGACGCAAGGTGAAAAATATAAGTTCAAGTATATCGAAACATATTATTGCTACCACCATCGTAATAATTACCTAAAACAGAAAATAGCGCCAAATTGAACAACCTACTCCTGCACACTATGTGAAGTCTAGCACTTTATGACAAAAGGCTTTTGCTTCAACAGGGGAAAAGATGTTTTTCTTAGCAAAAAAACTGGTCAACACCTTGATGATTGCATTGACGAGACCTAAAATACTCATGTATGTTCGAATCGATATGGAAAACTGTTTTTAGGGGACAAAGGGGTTGTTTCCTTCAGTCAAAAGTACGATTTTTAGTCACTGATATTGATAGAATAAGCATAGAAAAAACATGGAGCCAGGAAACTTTTTTTTAAGCCTAACAGTTTTTTTATTTAATTTTTTTTAAACGCCCGATTTGGAAATAAGGCGTGATCTTTATGACGTCACAAGTGATGTACTTTGGCGCACTACTCCATTGCCGAGATATATGTTTACGCTTTGCTGTCAACCGCGTTGCCACGTTATGATAATTTGCGCTATGCGCTATGGCAATTCATCATTTGGGATGTCATGTGCAGAAGCGTAAAAAATAAATTTCAATCTGCGCACCGATTAAAATGATTGTTAAAAAATATTACTCTTTGTTGAATTATTTAAAAAATGGTTAAATCCAAAGTTTTTAAGCATGCTTTTTCAGAAAAAAAAATACTTTTTAAGTTTGGGAAACTACCTCATTACAATAAAGCTATCATTAATGCATTTTTTTTTCTTTTTCCTTCAAAACATAAGGAAAGAGAGAGAACGAATGAAATATATATCGCACATTCCTGAGAGTAGCCAAGTGTAACAGACTTTTCATGTTCGAAGAATCCAATTTTATATTTAGTAACTGTTTATATGTGCATGGATTAACGCATAATGCATAGAGAAAAATAACTACTCAAGAAAATACAATTTTGCATTACAGACAGGTAATGCCTTATTTGCAGCTCTCTGTTTTAAAATAGTTTTCAACTGTTACTAGTGACGTTTTTGTTCCTAATTTGATGTTTTTGTTGACTGAACAAGAAAACATAAATGGAACGTAGAGAAGAAACAATTATACAATTTAAAAGTGAGTTAGAGTGAGCAAAAGAATATTTTTAATTACTCATACCGCTGATTGTTGCGAATTGATTGAAAAAAATATAGTTTTTTAGAGATTCATACAACAAAAAGCGACAATTTTGACTTTGGTTCTCCAGGAATCTCTTTAAAAATCGCCAGTATCTCCCAATGCAAAGTGTCCCAATGGACACTAAATTCGATGTCTCATTTTTGTCGCCAACTTGCCGACTTATTGCCAATTTTGACGTTCAAGCACAAACCGTTATTTGTGAAAAAAATTTCTCCTGACATTGGGTGCATTTTTTTTTTTAATTTTATTTATTTATTTATTTTGCGTGTCGCTAAGCTAAAAGATACCGATAAATTGGTGCCGCCAGTGTGTAAGGATCCTCGTCTTTCTCAATTTTGTAATATTGGCACAGGACATTTATTTAATTCATGCAAAAAAGAAAAAAAAAACAGCTACCTAATTGCTGTCTGCTAGGCTGTTTTGATTCGTAATTAAAAACTGTTTCAATGTATTTTGTGAAGATTATTGACCCCATTGAATGCAATAGCACTCGTTATCATTTTTCATTTTTACCGAAACGTTTCGCGCTCAGTTTAGTACCAATGCAATGATAGTTTTTTCTTTTTCTGAAATTCAATTTGCCAAAACGTTTAATTGGTTCCTACCAACTCTCTATTGTAGAAAGAAATGCCTCCGCAAATTCATAGTAAAAAAAGTCTTACAAACGAATTTGTTTTTCGATTCTTTCCTTGGGGTGTTTTTTCTGATATGCTTGACCTTCTATTCTGTCACAATAGACCGTGGTACTGGATACCATAAAATGGTTGCTTTGAAATGTTTTTCGTGACTGGAGAGATCAGGAAGAAGAAGAAAATTAAAAATGTGAAAAGCAAAAGCTTTAATTAAATGTGAAACAAAAATAAAATGGGCTACCTTCAAATTTATTTTATGAGGGTGGGAGAATATGGATTTTCTATTAATAAAAATAGATAAACCCTCCTTTCCTCCTCATTTTTACCGTGAACTTCAATTGCTCTTCTGGATCGGAGTTGCGGTGTTCATATTTGAGTAGTAATTTATCAAAAGGGAACCTATCCACTTTTTAGAAAAATTCTTTTTATGACATTTTCTAAATCTTTCAGATGACCTTTATCAAATCACTTACCTAGTCCAAACATGGAAAATCCTAGTTTATTTAAGGGTAAAGTGTGGCTTTCTGATCAAAAAATAACAAATCCGTCCTCTGCACGTTTTATTTTGAACAAAAGGGAACATATCCTGAAATAATCTGTAGTACGAAGACTTAGATACAAAGAACACGTGTCCAAAATAATCGAATTTTAATCCAGTAATTTTAGGTTCATGTATTTCGATAAGAAAATATAACAAGGTGAAATATTAGAGTTTTGGTGAAATTGAAATTTTCAACATCCAGGTTTTCGTTCAAAAGGGCACATATCCAAAATTATGATGGCGATAGCTCCTTGCTTTTTTTTTTTTTTTTTTACACAAACATTTCTTACTTTGGGCCATTATTTGCTGTAATTTTGTGCTCAATTCTGTACCCAGATGAGTTGAT